>NC_061103.1:25922052-25954552 GCF_015104395.2 Macrobrachium nipponense | reverse complement strand
TTTTGTGCCGTAAAGGTTTACACTGTTATTTATGAACAAACATAAACAAACAATGCCACATGCGCACACAGTCGCACATACATAGGTATTATTCATATATATATATATATATATAATATATATATATATATATATATATATATATATATATGTGTGTGTGTGTGTGTGTGTGTGTATGTATTTATATATACATACATACTCACTCTATGCCGTTACGTATGAACTTCCCCAATGTGTCATTCCTATTACGCATGCAGTTCTGTTTTTCACGGTGTTTGGCAACCGTGGTCTTTTGTTATCAGAGCAAAGCCGCTTTCAAACGAGCCTTGTTGACTCATTAAGCCTTACTATAAAGGAATATTTCTTTTGATGAAATAGGGTGTATTTTTCACCCGTGTTCGCGCTGGTATTTCTAAACCTTCGTGAAATCCGCTAGTATTTTATTTTTTTTTTATTTTTTTTTTATCCAGGTATTTTTGGGTTCATCGAACTGCAGCTTTTTCGCCCCATTTTTCGTAAAGTGTTTTTCTCTTTTTTATATTATATATATGTATATTTTTTTGTCTGACTTATTCGAAATACAGAATAAAGGCGAGGATGATAATTTTTAGTTATTCTAAAGTATGAAACAAAGAGGGATATGATAATTGTCAGTTATTACAATCAGATTTATATTATATACTTATTTGATCATTCGTCACACAACTCAAGCAAGAATTTTGACCTAAAAGAACGATTCCAGCTGAAGCAAGTATTCTTACGATGGTTTTGGATTATTGGCTGAGAGTAACATACCTCTACACTAAGATATAAACACATGTATGCATGCATACAATACAACATACATACATAACGATACAATACCATACATACATCATAAACCATACATTCAAGACAGACATACAAATACATACATATGTATATATTTAATATATATTATATTATTATTTGTATGATTAAATATTTATATACAAAATGATATACATACATAAATATATATATTTAATATATATACATATTATTACTTCTAATTATGACCCTGGCATTAAACTGGATATGGATCGTACTAATCCTCATACAGTTGGAAGTCTCTTCAAAATTTTAAAATAGACTTCGTACCTTTGTGACCTCGGGTATTGTATGTAAATTTGATTGACGTAAATGTATATCCTGGGAACTTGCATGGGACCGGCACTGTGGTTATTATAGGTAGGAAATGATTGTCACAGAGGCGTGAGATCTCGAACTGGAGGTTAAAAAAAAAAAAAAAAAAAAAAAAAAAAACTATTCTGAACGGTTTATGATAAATGCCAGTTTGGTAAATGTAGATCTGTATGATAGGTATGCAGGGTATATATATATGCATTACTCACTGGAGATAGAAAAGTCAACCATTTGTAATCAGTAGGTGTTTTTATATGGAAGCATATTAAAGTGCCTTTAAAAAGACATCGCAGATTGAACAGTTTAAGTTACCTATAGAATCGCGATTAATAATTTTGTCTGGATAGATATCTGCAATTTTTTATGAAAAAAACATGCCCCTATGCACAGATAAATAACATGTATACATAAGGTAATATGTATACATGTAACATGTCACAAGTGAGCGCACTTATATTTATGTGTGTGTGTGTGTGTGTGTGTGCTTGCACTAACCTTTTTGAAGAGTGGTATAAGGAGAGGATTGGTTATGGAAGCAGAAGTGTGGACTCCTGAACCAATAATCATTTATGGAAGTGAAATGTGGAAATTAAATTGAAAGAAACAGGTAAAGTTTCTTTACCTCTCTCTCTCTCTCTCTCTCTCTCTCTCTCTCTCTCTGCTTTCGGTCTCCGTACAGTTTTTTTGTGGAGACTAAGACCAAAGAATGGTTGTTTAGGGGAAGTAGGGGAAACATTAAAAAAAAAAAAAACGAGTAGCTCTCAAAAGAGTAACGAAGTTTTTCAAACGTGACATATAAAAGAAAAGATAAAGAGAGGGGGTCGAGTTTCTGTAAACAAGAGTTCTCTAGCGCTTTCATTTTAGCAAGCGAAGCTGAGTAGACCTTCTTGTGATGTGAAACGAATGATCTTTGCATAAAGCTGGAAGGTTTGAATTGTGGGTTAAAAAGGAAAAAGAATAAAAAAAAGAAATCTTTCTACTTGTGTGTAATTCCCTTGTGGTTCAGAAAGAGGCTTATCTAAACCGTACTGTTTGATCTTTTCACGGAGTACTGGATATCTCAAAGCATAAATAAACACGAAGATTGTAAAGGTTCTGTTACAAAAGGTCTGAAAGAGTAAAGAATGCTTATCTAAGTATGTAAGACAACAATTGAGGATATGACCAGTGTTTTTTTTTCTTTCTTATTTTTAAGTAAAATGTGACTTCGTTTTAAAAGAGCTTTATCACAATTCTCTTCTATACTATCTATACCTGTATTATTGTGCTCATCTCAGATATATTCGTTCCTTTTTATTATGGTTAGAACTATAGCTCAGAATATCTGGAAATACAAAATGGACAGATATTCAGCGATATATTTCTGGCATTGCAATCTTAAGAATTCACTTCATTGAAGCAGAAATCCTGCGGTCTATAATTTACCGTGAAAATAACAGTGATTGAAGTTTCAAGAGGTCTATAAATACTGAAAGAATCATAATGAAAGAGGAACAGCCATTCAGAAGTTGCTGGGAAGAGGTTAAAATGTCATGGGTTGATAATATGTCTGATTGTATAAAACTGGTAAGGGGGAACTTACGGCTTAAACAGTAGCGATAGGAAGGGGGTGAAAAACTAAAGTGAAAATATATAGTCAGAATAAGGCGAAAATAATATCGAAGGGAAAAGACGAAAGTTTTGTTGACATAAGGATGAAAGACGAAGGCTGAAGCCTAGTTTAAACTAGTGTGAAAATCATTCTGAATCAATAGTGAAAGGTACAGCTGCAAAAGTTATTGAAATTATAGTGAAATGTAAAGGGTGTAAATAAGGCTGAAAATATAGTGGAAAGTTGAAATGTAGACGATAGATGCTCGTTACTGGAGGTAAGATACAGAGGGTGGAAGCCTGGTTGAAACTAGTGTGAAAGGAAAGGAAGAAATTAAGGCCAAGATAATAATGAAACTTCAACGTTTAATGCTTAGTTGAAAGGAGGGCGAAAGTTGAAGGTTGAAAGTGTGATTGACACTGTAATAAAGAGTTAGAGGTGAAAGTAAATCTACATCAGTAGTGAACTTAGATTTACAGATGTCGACTGACACAAGTTACAAATCAAAGGGAGGACGTCTGGTTGAGAGTTTGGTGAAATTTAATGGGTGAAAATAAGTCAGAAGAAAAGTGAAAGATGAAACATGAATGTGAGAGGCAATAGATGAAAAAGGACTGGGTTGAGGGAGGGGTTTTTGGTGGAAAATGTTAAGGCGTTGAAATAAGGGTTAAGTCTGGTTGAGACAGGGGTGGAAGAACAAGGTGAATATTAGATAAAACAAGGTAAAATGAGGTAAAAATTGGCAGCCTTTTTAAAGTTAGTGTGACAAGAGGAGATGCAAATAAGGGTGAAGCAGTGTGAAAGGTAAATGGTAAATGCTTGACTGAAAAAGGCGTGAAGTTGTGATTAAAATTAAGGTGAAAGGTATGGGTGAAAGTAAGGCTGAAAAATTAATTTGATATTGCAATGAAGTACTGTAGAGATCTCTTTCACATACCTGTATTTGTAATACCCAAATTCCGTATCGTATTTTACTGGGTGGATCTGATGGCAAATATCTATTCAATATCCTTCCCCTACCCTTCTAGTAAAACTGAATATTCAGTTAGCAATAATATGGCTTCATTATTACATTTTTCATTATTAGATTATTCAAGTCTCATATATTCATTCTCTTTGAAGGCATAATTCTCTCTCTCTCTCTCTCTCTCTCTCTCTCTCCAACTTTATATCAGTGTCGGTTTAATAATGTTCCTTTTTTAATTCATGATTTTTAGTCTTATTTTAAACGAAGGTAATTCCTTATATCTATCATTTGTTTTATATTTAAGGAAATAATTCCATAGAAAATGTAAATTTTTTTTCTTTTACATCTTTTCATTGCATCGCCTCTTTGCATTTTTGTTTTAAGGGAATGCTCTTGCCAAAATGGAGTTCAGCTTTATATATATTTATATTATATATATATTATTATATAAGATATATAGTATAATATTAAATTATTAAAAATATTATAAAAATATATATAAATAATAAATATTATATATATTAATATATAGATATGTATAAATATTTATTTTTTTATTTGTTTTTTTATCGCATCCCCGAATGCTAAATTGCTTTTCAGAAAATGATGGGACGTTTCGTTTTATTGCCAGAAATATATATAATTTTTGGAGGGGTTAATTTAACAATTATAATTCATTTATTGTGAAAACAAAATTATCTTAATCCAGCTACAGAATGAGGAATTCAGCCCAAAATAAAAAATCATATGGGGAAAAAAAAAAAAACAAAAAAAAAAAAAAAAGAAAAAAAAAAACATAGTACCACGATCATCTGAAGAGAAATCTAGAGTACATTTTTACCAAAATCCGCTGCTGGGCCAGAATTCATTTCAACAATGATAAAAAGGATTGAAATCATAAAATTTATGCAGGAGAACACGATAAACCTTTTCAAGATAATCAGAGGAAAGAACACTAATTGAAATAACAACAATATATTCAGTTATAATGAAATTTCTGGTAACATTACTAATTGAAAAGACCCACAAAGGGAGAAATAAAAATAAAAGTGAAAATCCTTCTCCCCTTGGGGGAGGAGGTAGAGCTTCGGTGCTGATTAGGCAATACGAATTCCGAAAACAATAAATAGATTTACTAGCGAGAGGACTTTTCTTGATACTCCACGTACAGCTGTTGCTGTTTAATTGGCCCGTCCTCTAAACATTCTAAAGAAAACAGAAAAAAATTGTGATGGACCGTTGGTACGCTATTCTTGCGGAATTGCGGTGCAAGTAGGAAAGTGCACAATGGTTTCATTAAACCTCTCTCTCTCTCTCTCTCTCTCTCTCTCTCTCTCTCTCTCTCTCTCTCTCTAATCTCTAAATTTTATAAAAAATAACTAATCTTTGAATTAAATCACCTCTCAATATGGCTAGCACGGCTGATAAAGAATTTTCAGCGTACTGGAAAAGAATCACAAATTTGATGATAGTTTCAATAACAAAAATATATTATCTATCACTAAATTTTAAATGAAAGAATTAGGGTGTGGTAACTTGGCAATAGTAATTTGACTTTGGAAACCCGATCTTATGCAGGCAGCAACACTTCCTTAATAAATCTATGGATGAGATCTCTGGACACAGCTCGACGGCCAGGATTAATATGAAAACTTGCACAGGCGCACTCAAGTTACTCCGCCAGGAAGATTTGCATGGGCAAGGGAGTTATGTCTTAAGAGAATCAAACATTGCTGTTGGTGTTGTAGGATTCATGATTTTTATGCAGATTGCTCAGAGAGACCTTTAAGCATCAGCCATGCCATTAGCCATGTGCGACCTAGAAGTAGGAGCTTGCCAATGAGATGGGCAGGTAGCGCACTCCCTTCGTACTTTGGGTTGTTAGACATAGAGCAACATTGTCCTGGGTACGCTTCACTATATTTAATTTGTTTTGTCTCATTTAAGCCTATAAATGAGGATATAGGGAAGGAAAGTGAAAGCAGGAAAGTGTGTCGTTGAGCGTTCATGAGGCAAGAATCCCAGGTTACATCAAGTAACGAAAGAGATAGGAAAAGTAGAGAGTTCATCCTAGGGCCGGAAAGTATTTATACAGGCGATACGTGCCGCTGGTTGCATTTTCAACTTTTACTTCCCGTTAAGACAAGATGCAATTATCCCCCATGATACGGTAAATGCCAAGTGAAATGGCTAGAAATTTTTTTTATAGACATTTATGCCTACGTGTAGGAACAAAACAGCCTAAATAAATGCCAGCCACTTATAGAGAAATAACGTAGAGAAGCGGTATTTGGAATCTCGGGATTCCATACAGCTCTTTCAACGAGAGGGAGGCATAAAAATAGGCTGTTTAGATAAGCGCTAACAAGTAAACAAGTCGCTCTCAAAAATAGAGCGGTCAATGGCTCACTCACAGAAAGAACGAGAGGGAGAGGGCATTCTGTAAACAGAATTTCTTTCAGTGCATTCGTGTCATGGCTGGGTGAGTAACCACGCTGCCTATGATACCAAACCAAGAATCCCCGCATAAACGTATAATAGGTATCTCTTAGAAACAGCGCTTCAGGGATTGTGGATAATCCTTAGTTTTGATAATCTGGCTTATCCTCCCACGATACACCTATCTTAAATCACAGATAAGCAAGACTGTCAAGGGTCCATAACAATCATTTTCAACGAAAACTATAGCAAAACTTCCTTTGCATGTATACATGACGAACATTTGTTATCTTAAAAGTAGGGATAAGCAAGATTATAGAGGATCTGTAACAGTTCTTTTGAACGAAAAATATAACTGATTGCTGTTGTATGTCAGCAGAACGGGAATTATAGAATGTGATAGGCTTGGGATGCAATTATATATAGCTGAAATAAGGCTGAACAATACAGGATGGATGTATGGTTGGAACAAGTGTGAAAATGAGGTGGGAAGTTAGGGGAACATATGGTGGTTTTGTAGGGGACTGTAAGAGAAAAAGCCTCTTAAATAATCCGCAGAAGATGAAAGACCTAAAGAAGACTGCTAGGGTGTGAAAGGGCTAAATATGACTGAATAGGGTAAATCTTGACGTAACCTTGAAGTGTAAATAATGTGAGAAAACCAGGGTTAGAAAATATTAAGTTTGTCAACATGGAATAATATAAGTAGAAGAATAAGGTTTTGGGAAATATGACTTGAAATATACTTAAGGTTTTAGTTCAAATGATAAAGGATAAGACTGAAAGAGTAGGCGAATTGTATTTCTGAATGTGGACGTAAATGTTATAGGAGATGAAACTGAAACAGAATCAGTAGGTAATTTTTATTTTCTTGGTAGCAGTGATGTGCTTAATTGAATAATATAGTGCAGGCAACAGTCTCTCTCTCTCTCTCCTCTCTCTCTCCTCTCTCTCTCTCTCTCTCTCTCTCAGGCATTAAATTCCAATTTGCGTATTAAATTATCATATTTTTGGATATCAAATTGTACGATACATTTAGCTCTCATTTGTCGTTTTTTCAGTAATGTCAGATTTTTCAATTCAGTTCTCAGTTCTTGTTACTTTTTTTCTGTTTCTTACTCTTTCCCTTCCTCTATTCTCCGAAATTTTTAACCTAAAGCTGGCTTAGGGCTTTTTTTGGTTATATGTATGATTTTTTCGTTCACTTTGGTGGAAGGTATTTTTATTCTTTACTATTTAAATATCCATTTTACCCTTTACGTATATCGTTCGAAATTCGATATCCGTTTTCTATCCAAGCTTTCTATATCATTTTCGTTGTTTATTTTCTTTTCTTTACACTGTCTTTATTGCATTTATCCCGCTAGAATTAAAACATTTATCTTTCTTCTTTTCTTCGTCTCCCATTTTTATTATTTGCAGTGCTTCCCGTATATTTACGTGTTTCTGTTTTTTTTAATAGGAGCAGACACGGAATTTAACATTTTAATGACCGTTTTATGTAGATTTGTTTAATCTAATTTTTAGCGGCGCATATATTAGCATTACGTGCTTTCTAACCGTTTTTAATTCGGAATTTTTCTGTTTATATCACATTTTCTCTTTATCTATTTTGCAAAGGTACAAAATGTATTTTTTTTACATATTTTTTTTATTATATATATATATTAACAGTTAACTTACAGTGTGTGTACAATCATTGTAGATTGTTATTATTATTATTATTTTTTATTTATTTATTTTTTTTTTTTGCCCTATCACAGTCCTCCAATTCGACTGGGTGGTATTTATAGTGTGGCGTTCCGGGTTGCATCCTGCCTCCTTAGGAGTCCATCACTTTTCTTACTATGTGTGCCGTTTCTATTTTATCCTTCACTCTTACTGCACTGAGTCCTGGAGCTACTTAGCCTCTAGTTTTTCTAGATTCCTTTTCAGGGATCTTGGGATGGTGCCTAGTGCTCCTATGATTATGGGTACGATTTCCACTGGCATATCCCATATCCTTCTTATTTCTATTTTCAGATCTTGTTATACTTTATCCATTTTTTACCCTCTCTTTCTCTTAGCTCTGGGTGTCCCATAGTATTATATTATTATTATTATTATTATTATTATTATTATTATTTATTATTATTATTATTATTATTATTATTATTATTATTATATTTATACGTATGAATTAATGCAACATATAGCAGAATAAAAGAAAATAATGACAGAGGATGGAAACACTAACTCACTTTAAGATAAATATGTGCTTGCGACTTTAGTATCTCTCTCTCTCTCTCTCTCTCTCTCTCTCTCTCTCTCTCTCTCTCTCTCTCTCTCTCTGTTACCCATTCAAATTTTTTATTATGAAAATGTTCTACTAGAATCACAGTTTTTCATGCGAATTAATATTCCTTTTCTTTGTTCCTTAACATTAACATAATGTGTTGCGTAATTTAGATTCTCTCTTTCTTCTCCTCTCCTCTCTCTCTCTCTCTCTCTCTCTCTCTCTCTCTCTCTCTCTCTCTCTCAAACGTCCTATAAACTCCTCCCGTCCGTTCCTTTTCCTAAAATATGCAAGGCATGGATTGTGGAGGACATGAGCCCAGGGAAGGCGGAGACTGCAACGACGCTTGGCTCAGGTAAAAAGCTTCCTTGCACTTAAAGCTGTTGCTGTTATATCAGCTTTACTGCAAATTCATATGCAGCTTTATCCTCCCGTTTATTAATTTGACTTCAAACTCTCTCTCAACTCCAGAGTGAATGAGATTTAATATTCTCTCTCTCTCTCTCTCTCTCTCTCTCTCTCTCTCTCTCTCTCTCTCGTACTCGCGAATTAGCATTCTTCCTATTTGTCCCTTATAAGCAGCCACGTAATAAGGACCTTTTCTCTCTCTCTCTCTCTCTCAGGCTTTTCTTTTTGTGATTGTATGTGTTTGCTTACTTCGATCTCGAGTTCTCGATTCTTGCACTTATATTATCTCTCTCTCTCTCTCTCTCTTCTCTCTCTCTGAAGGCTTCAGCAACCGTGACCAGATTTTATTATATTGTTTCATTAAAATGCTGTGAGTGTATATGTCTGGTTATTCCATTCTCAAATTTGCACCTTTGGTAATGCAGACCTTCCAGTTCTCTTCCACGATTCTCTTTCTCTCTTTGCGTCTCTATCTCATAATATTATTTCTGCCTTTCTGCGGCTTCTAGTTTTTAAATTTATGTCTTTCCACCTTGTAGCTTAAAGCCGGATTAGTGCTTATGTGATTTTCTTTCTTTTTATTTAGGGTGGGTAGGCATTTTTTCATTTTATGTTTTAAATATCCGTTCGTTCTTCACACTGTATTTTATAATCGTATAATGGACTCGTTCCATTTTTTCAGGTATTTTTAATATCAACCTTTCTATCTATCTATCTATCTATCTATCTATCTATCAATCTCTCTGTTCATATATTTTATATATAAAGCTGACTGTCGGGCTATGTTCGTTATAGACGGCGAAACTACAGAACCGAATTGAACCAAAGTCGGAATATATTTATAGATTCTATAGGGGAATGGTTTTTAACCGGATATCGTTTTGATCCGAATATCCGGCCATGCTAACCTGTTCTTCTACGATGAAATATAACGGTAATATTACGGTTCAAACAATACCTGCCTACGGTTACCCGCCGCCAGGCGCTAGCAGGCGGAGGTTTGTGTGTATGTATGTATTTATGTATGATATATATGTATGTATGCAGGCATGCATGTGTGGATGTGCATATATATATTTGTATGTGTATATATATGTGTTATATATATATATATATATATATATATATATATATATATATATATATATATATATCTAATATATATATATATATAGAGATATAGATATATTTAGTATATACTATATATATATTACTATATATTATATAAGAATATATCTTATCATTATATCTATATCTATAAAATATAATTATATATATAATATATATATAGATATATATATATATATATATATATATATATATATATATTATATCTATATATATATATATATATATATATATATATATATATATCTATATATATATATATATATATATATATATATATATATATAATATATATATAAGAGGTTCAGGAGGTCCATTGATACTAAACATGAAGGCCAAGATTTATTATGAAACGTTTCGCACATCAACTTTGCGCATCTTCAGTCTGTAAAAATAGAATGCATATATTAAAAACTAAAAAACAGGATTCACCAATAGTATTCATTAAAATGCAATAAAATATAAATAGTTAAAAGGAGAAGAAGAACCACTGAGGCACCAACCGACTAGAATGGAAGGAAAGCAATGAATGATTTTTGAGAGAGCCAGGTCCAAGACGTTGACTATGCCACCAAATGCAAAATAAATGTATCAAAACAGCACTTCTCGATAATAGGCTATACTAAAGACCCGGACCACCTAACTACCTTGGAATCTCTAATTATTAAAAAGGCTGGTTCCCCCATTGAATAACAACACCTCGGCTTCACCTCTACATCTGCATAGTCAACGTCTTGGACCTGGCTCTCAAAAATCATTCATTGCTTTCCTTCCATTCTAGTCGGTTGGTACCTCAGTGGTTCTTCTTCTCCTTTTAACTATTTATATTTTATTGCATTTTAATGAATACTATTGTGAATCCTGTATTTTTTAGTTTTTAATATATGCATTTCTATTTTTACAGACTGAAGATGCACAAAGTTGATGTGCGAAACGTTTCATAATAAATCTTGGCCTTCATGTTTAGTATCAATGGACCTCCTGAACCTCTATGTCTGCGCTCCTGTATACCTCTTATATATATATATATATATATACTATATATATATATACAATATATATATATCTATATATATATAGATATATCTATATATAGATCTATAGTTTTAAATATATATATTTATATATAAGAATATATTTAAATATATTATATATATAATAGATATATCTTATTATATAATTTAGATTAGAGATTAATTATTAATTATATTATATATAATTATTATATATATATATATATATATATATATATATAAGTAATTAATAATACTAGATATATATCTATATATAGATATAGAATATATAATAAATATTATATAAGAAGATATACTCTATATATATATAATATATATAGATTAATATATATATATATATATATATCTATCTATCTATATATATGTATATATATATGTGTGTGTGTGTGTGTGTGTATATGTGTATGTATAAATGTATATGTTAATGTATGTAAGTATGTATGTATTAAGAAACACAAAACACCAGAGGATGCTGGCAACGGATTCTCTTTGATGCCAAGCATGTGGACCAACTTTATTGCAACCCGACATCTAAAATATTCGAAAATTGTTACATTTTAACAACAACCCAATTACTAATTAGTATTTTGAGGCAAGTTTGAAATCGATATCTGCCTTGAAGCCCGTCATGAATGGTATTCTAGTTATATCATATAATCATATTCATAGTTTTTATATCAAAGTTTGTAGTAAGCAAAATTTAATAATTTCATTTTCATTATGATTAGGGCCAGGTTTGAAAGTAACGCTTTAATCAGAATTAGTTTTTTTTCTTTCATTAAATTACCAAGGTTTTATCATTGCCTCCTGTCCATATTATGGTGCTCATTCCGTCGTGTGTGTGTGTGCTTTTTTTTTTGCCTGTTCCTTTTTTATCCTGTCGATTTTTTTTTTTTTTTGTGTTGCCGTTTGTTTTCTACCAATTTTTTTTTCTGGCTTCTTTTTTGTCTGCCGTTTTTTCTGCGAGTTTTTTGTCTGGCTTTTTTTTCTGTCTGCCCACTTTTTTCTGCCAATTTTCTGTCTGGCTTTTTTTTCTGCCTGCCCTCTTTTTTTCTACCAATTTTTTTTTTGTCTGGCTTATTTTTTCTGTCTGCCCTCTTTTTTCTGCCATTTTTTTTTGTTTTTTTTTTTTTCTGTCTGCCCTCTTTTTTTCTACCAATTTTTTTTGCCTGGCTTTTTTTTTTGTCTGCCCTCTTTTTTTTCTACCAATTTTTTTTTTTCTGTCGTTTTTTTTTTTTTCTGTCTGCCCTCTTTTTTCTGCCAATTTTTTGTCTGGCTTTTTTTTCTGTCTGCCCTCTTTCTGCCAATTTTTTGTCTGGCTCTTTTTTTTTTTTCTTTTTTTTTTTTTGTCGTCTGCCAATCGTTCTTTGCAGAAATTGTTTTCCATCTGCATTCTCTTTAACCCCTCGAGGTTGCGGGGACTCGGCTCCCACTTGAATATTGGAGCGCAAGAGTTCCACCATCTTTAATTTTGTATCTTTTTCCAGGGGGCTTCGCAGGATTATTGCCCTGCGGGGCGCGGGACTTCTTGGTATGCAGCCGACTCTCTATGATTAACTTTCAGGCCATTTGAAAAGGGGCAGAGATCGGACTTTCTTTCGGGATTTTTATGGTTTCGAACTCGCGAATGATTTTCACCAAGGTCGGTCGGTTGGTAGGTAGGATTTTTATATTTTTTTCCCATTGTATTTTTGGTTCGTCTTTTGTTGAAAAATTTTGCGGTTCTGCGTCTCTTATTCTCTTCGTTTCTGCTTTTGTTCTTTGTTTATATTTGTTGGGTTTTCACTACTTCGTTTTTTTATGTAACGTTGCCTATGTTTAAGAATCACATGAATTTTTTTATGTAACGTTGCCTATGTTTAGAATGACATGAAATTTTCATGTAATGTTGCCTATTTTTAGAATGATATGAAATCATGAACTCGTCTTAATAAACCGCAGAGTATCGTTAAATATCCAATCCTCTATACCTGGGGAATAGTTTTCTGATATTGTTGCATACGCTTGCAATGACACAAAACCATGAATACAAATATTTAACTAGAAAATTTTTTTAATATCCAGTTCACTATACCTTGGGAATAACTTCCCCAAGGTAATGTGAATTCGATGTGATCGATAGTTGTGGTTAATATTTATGAACACAAAACAATAATTCGTATAAATAAAAAAATTAATTTAATTTAACCATGAAAAAATAATATTTTACCAAAAGCAATGAGTATTTGGTATCAAATATCGTGACAGAAGTTGAATTGTAATTCAGCATATATTTTTTTGCAGCTAATACATGCGTTATTCATTCTCGTTTCCCCTTTATTTTTTATATTTGTTTTTTTTACACATCATCATCATCCTCACCATCACGATTTTCATCATCATTGTTTATCCCAACTCTCTCTCTCTCTCTCTCTCTCTCTCTCTCTCTCTCTCTCTCTCTCCCTCTCTCTCTCTCTCTCTCTCTTGAATTTTTTTACACATTATCATCATCATCCTCCTCCTCACCATCACGACTTTCATCATCATCGTCTATTCCAACTCTCTCTCTCTCTCTTTACACATCATTCTCCTCCTCCTCACCATCACGACTTTTATCATCATTGTCTATCCCAACTCTCTCTCTCTCTCCTCTCTCTCTCTCTCTCTATCTCTCTCTTTCTTACACATCATCATCCTCCTCGCCATCACGACTTTAACATCATTGTCTGTTCCAGCTATCTCTCTCTCTTTAATTTTTTTTACACATTTTTTTTTTACACATCATCATCCTCATCATCATCCTCACCATCCCGACTTTTATCATCATTGTCTATCCCAACTCTATTTACACCTCTCTCTCTTTCCCCCTTCTAAGCGTGTCTTTATTCGCTGCCCCTTTTCCGACTCTTTCATCCTTGTTCTTAAACCCTGTCTTTATCTGAGAGACTCCCCTCCGCCACCGGCCATTAACAGCATAAACATTTTCGCTTTCAAGAACCTCACTCCCCCGTCACCCCTGGAGTAGTACCCATTCCCCTCTTTCACCTACGGCTTTATTCCGACTCAAGGGCGAATATTTACCTTCGCCGCGCGGAGGAGGCCAAAGGGAAACCCGCCGGAGGTGAAGAAGAAACAGCTACTTACTTTCGAAGGTCCTTGTCTGAATGGGGGCCGTCTTGAATAGACGATGCGAGGGAACGAGGCCGGGAAAGTGCAAACAGAGCCACTGTCCACTCAGCTAACCTCTCTCTCTCTCTCTCTCTCTCTCTCTCTCTCTCTCTCTATCCTAGTCTGCGAAAAGACTGCTTTCCAAGCTAAATGTCCCTCGGTCTGGCGACTTTCCGAGCCCCCCTAACCCCCGCAAAAAAAAAAAAAAAAAAAAAAAAAAAAAATACCCACCCGCCCAAAAAAAAGAGAGAGAGAGAGAATAACAACTTATAATAAATGGAGATGCACAAAGTTTTGAATACCTTTTGTATTGTAACGCCATTTTTATTCCTTAATAATGCAGCTCAAGTCAAACAGAAAAGGAATTACAACGGGAATACACATTTTTCCCCCTCCCAAAGTCAGGTGTTTTTGTTTACTGTTTTTGTTTAAAGTTTTTTCTTTTTTTGTGAGAGAGAAATAACAATCGTAGGAAGATGAGCCGGAAGTAGACAAAAACGAGGAAAGGGAAAGATGATGAGTTCCCCTTTTTTGTCTTTTATCTTTTCATTTTATGTATGCGGCGCAAATAGCTTTTTTTTCCCTTCCCTCCCCTTGCTTACAGTCCTCCAGAAGGCGGATCATGTATGCAAAGGGAGCTGTAAAGAAGCCAGGTGATAAGAGCGGTTTCGTGTGCTGTTCATTTACTTATGAAAAGAGTTTATTCGTCTTCCTTAAAAATGTAGCAGCGTCAGGTGAGTGTGCATGAAGGAAGTGGTATTTCTCTCTCTCTCTCTCTCTCTCTCTCTCTCTCTCTCATTTTCTGTATTACGTCATTAAATTTTATTTTCCGTACAGCGTACTGTGAGCTACGTTTTTTAAACAAATAACGAATACAGGAATATTTTATGCGGTGTTAATTTTATATATACAATGCTTGTAATTTTATATCTTTAATTCTTGTGCTCCTTCAACTACCGATGTCTCGTCAGGTCTGCGTAAATTTAAGCTCTTATTGTGTCGAAGCCGACTTTTGGTAAAAAAAAAAAAAAAAAAAAAAAAAAAAAAAAAAAAAAAATCACTCGCACAAACATAATGACTAATTTCTCTAGCGGAAGGGAGGAGACATCATTGAGTAATGAGAAGTGGGTAAAAGTACAATGAAAAACTAATCGTATTTTTTTTTCATCGATTATTCATCACCAGTGTACCAAACGGGAATTTAAAAGACACTCTCAGGTCGCAAAACAACCAAGAGGGTCAGACACACGGGCGCACACATTAACACACACACACATATACACACACACACACACGTAGATATATGTGTGATAAAAAATATTTGTCTTATATATTTATCATGTACAGATTTTTACGTTCATTAAATATATGAATAGTGAACGTAAACATCTATGTTTGATAAATATAAAGGAAAAATATTTCTTTTTTGCACATATTGATTTAAAATGGAAGTAGATTTAAAAAATCAAATATATATATTTGATAAAATCCTATGAGTTGATAAACCGTGTCACTTGTTTACTGTATATTCCGTCAAATGGTAGAGATAACTTTATCTTATGCATTCGCATCAGATATTTGAAAACCACTCTCTCTCTCTCTCTCTCTCTCTCTCTCTCTCTCTCTCTCTCTCTCTCTCAAACAACGAATTCTTCTTCAGAACAAAAGGGAAAAATGAGCTGATTGGGGGGCTCGAAGCTCCCGGGTTTCCTTCCAGGAATATCCTACGTCAGCAGTTTTGCAGAGAGGAAGAGAGAGAGAGAGGGAGAGAGAGCGAGGGAATCTTTGTATAACGAATTCGAAAGTAGCTAGTTAGCGTCTGAGGTTTTATATTGAATTCTCATAGACGGGAATTCTGGATGATATCTCGTTTGTGTTTGTGGTAAATTAACTTTCTTTATTTATATATTTTTATTCATTTATATACATTTTTATATGTAGGAATTTGTTATCTTAAAAGATGAGATCGCAAATGAGGAAGTATTCCTTTAGGATTCATTTTACTTTCTTCGACTACATTGTATTAAATGTGAACTAATATATCACACTGAAAACATGGTATATTACAATTTTTTTATTACTCGAAAAATCTTTCCCATATTAGAATATATTTATCTATCTATGTGTCTATATATGCATATATTATATATATATATATATATAGTATATATATATATATAATATATATATATAGATTATATATATATATATTATATATATATATATATATATATATATATATATATATATATATATATATATGCTACATACATTTTCACAAATATTAAGCCGAAAACCTTTTTCATCTCAGATTTACTATTTCTTGTGGATAACTTACATCCTAATGGAATTATTTACTCAAACACACTCGCACATGTTATTTCTTTGAAGAAAAAATTATTTGTAATTTGTAACCATGACTACTAACAAAACAGAAATTAGGTCAGTCAGGAATTATTTAAAACGAATGAATTTTATTTGATTATTAGCTGTAATTTGAGGTGCAGCACGCAAGTGAGTAGATCTTAATTATCCATATTTGGTAGAAATAAATTTTATTTTACGGACTAGGACATTTTAATGAGAAAACTGAAATGCTTTCATCGGACCTGACTTCCAGCATAATACATCGAGGCTTAAGAGGTTTTACAATCGTCGAACAGAAACCGACTTTAACCGTACAGTAAAAGTTGGATTAATTCCTTCTTATCCAGGGAAAGCGGATACTGCGCACCAAACCGAGAGACGAGACAACGCCTCTCGACTTCAGACGCACCGCTTCTGTTGCGCCACAGAGATGTGAGTGAGCTCTTGGCGATGCCCAGATACCAAGTTTACTCTGGGACCCTCAGGCCACTGCCAACACAAGCAGCAAAGGATCCTTGGCAGCTACGCTTTGCATCAAGTGGATGGCACTTGTATTCCTCCCTGATTTAATGTATGTTAAATACATACGATGATATATCATAGAGTAATACGTTGTCATGCATCATTTATGCACACTGCACTGTTGCAACAGTTTATATTCCCCAGATTTAACCACTGTCATGTACCACGTTTTAATACTTTTTTTTTTACATTTTATATCTATTTTTGCACAGTAGTTATTATACGTTCATCATTCAGTCTGTTCTCTCACACATTATTACTTCTATAATGAAAGTTATCGTACATATATAGCTATTTATCTAACTACGTATACAAAACTATTTTTCGAAATTATTTTCCCATATGAATAATATATTTACAAATCGGATATCATGCAAATATATATATACATAATTCCAGTGAAGGTTCCTGCCCTAAATGCTGTTCATCCTCTAATCCCTCGACTTCCCAGATACTGTCCTCTTTGATCTGAAGGTCGGAATGGATGACAAGATTGCAGGCTGATCTATCTTTAGCTTGAGCAACAGTTCATAGGTACCGTGCCACACTTGACCTTTCTAAAAAGGGATAGTATTAATGATGGAGTTGTCTAAACCAACTCCCATATTGTTATACCTATCCCTGTTGGGTGGACGTAAATGAAGGTCCACTATAGAACCCTTACCGCGCTTGTGTCAACGAGCCATCAATAGCAGCTGATGCCTCAGTGGCGTGATCGGTATGGCCTTGACCTGCCACCTCGGTGGCCGCGAGTTCGATTCTCAGGCATTCCATTGAGGTGTTAGAGATGTGTATTTCTGGTGATAGAAGTTCACTCTCGACGTGGTTCGGAAGTCACGTAAAGCCGTTGGTCCCGTTGCTGAATAACCTCTGGTCCCACGCAACGTAAAAACGCCATACAAACAAACAAATAGCAGCTGCTTGATAGGTAAAACAGCTGTTCTGAAAACAAAAATAGATTGAAAAAATCTGTACACTGCACTACAGGAATTTCGCTATTAGAACTGGAAAAAGGTCTCATGATACCAACATTCCAGCAAGATACTTAGAAATGCCCCGAAGACAACTGCCTTTTATCGATATTGCTTAAGAGAGGAACAAAATTGTTCCCATACACACATATATACTATACATACTGATATATATATATATATATATATATATATATATATATATATATATATGTGTGTGTGTGTGTGTGTGTGTGCGTGTGTGTGTGTGTGTGTGCGTGTGCCTATGAAGGACTTTTTTTGTTTTGTTTTCAAGGCATTTTCATCTCTGCTGAAATTCCCTGAGCCAGGAACCGGCAGATTCCATTCTTTAAAAAGAAATCAATCCTTTCTGACTCTTCGGTAAAAGCACTTACTGTTATAATATATAATATATATATATATATAATATATATATATATATATATATATATATATATCGAGCTACAGTGTCCTTTAATATCTAATTCGCTCTACCTCGGAATTAATATATTTTCATAGATGTTTAACCGAAGGGGAATTTTTTCTCGATAATAGACTTGCTGGACCCGGGCGCGAACCCATGGAGCCTTTCAAATCAGGAACGTCAGTGAAGCTTTTACCTCTTGCGGTGGTGTAGTAGGTAAAAAGCTTCACTGACGTTCCTGGATTTGAAAGGCTCCATGGGTTCACACCCGGGGGGTCCAGGCAAGTCTATTATCGAGGAAAAATTCCCCTTCGGTTAAGCATATATGAAAAATATATTAATTCCGAGGTAGAGCGAATTAGATATTAAAGGACATTATAGCTCGATATATAGTATATGAATCACGGAAATGTGATTATGACTTATAGTTATATATATATATGTATATATATATATATATATACATATATATATATCTATATCTATATATATATATATTTATAAATTATATATCATAGATAGATATTATATATATATATATATATATATATATATATAGAATATAGTACTCTAGTGTGAGTGTGCGAGAGAGAATAAGAATATAAATGTAAATTTAAAATGCAAATTTAGCTTTGTATTTATGATATAAATACCTGATGATATTTGCCATATCAAAGAATGGCCGGGTTAACTTGCAGGCAAGGTATCACAGTAAAACTTATACTTGACAATTTCCTCTAAGCCATAAAACAGCTACCTAAATACTGCTATTTTTATAAACTTAATATCAGATATACTTGATAAAGATAGGATGCAACATGTGAGATGAAGAGTAAACTTCTTAACTTTTATAAATATGCTTGTATAGAATAAATTTCAGGTGGAACGACGGCAAAATTACTAATGGCGTTTTATTTTTTTATATTAATATTTCCACTTTAAACAATAGAGGGGGGGAAATAAATGCAGAGCGAATAATAGCGGAGGAGGAGGGGGGGAGACATTAGAACATTGTCAAGACGTTGGCCATTAGTATAATTAACATTTTACTGTGAGAACTCGAGCAGAATTTCCGCCACGACGTTCATATTTATTTTGCAGTTATTTTTCTTTTGTGCACCGTTATTTTATCTCGTTGTTATTTCAGTACCAACCGTTATTTTTATCTATACTGGTGTTGTTTTTTCTTGGGTGATTCCGCTTGACCTATTACGGATTAATGGGAGATAATGTACTGCATTTCATACTGCTGCTGCTATTATTATTATTATTATTATTATTATTATTATTATTATTATTATTATTATTATTATTATTATTTTTTGGTCGTAATTTACAGTCATCCTATTCGACTGGGTGGTTTTTATTATTATTATTAGTATTAGTATTAGTATTATTATTATTATTATTTGCAGTGAATTACTGCCCTGTTACAATCTCCTTGTATTTGAACAATTTACTTTCCTTTTCAACTATTTATCTTTAAATTTGTTATTTTAATTTATTTTTTATTAATGATCTCTTCTTTCTGCATTTCCCATTACCTTCTGTTAATTCTTTGTAATGAACGCCATATTCTTTGGAAGCTCGAATTTCAAGTCAATGGCTCCTTTGGGGTTGTTCCATATGAATAAAGTTTATCTTTTGGAAAATGATATGTATTGTTAATATTGAAAAAATTGTTACTCCCTTATACGAAAATTTTACCATAAGTAGGATTCGTGCCTTATAACAACAAGAGATTAGATATCTTGAGATATGGAATTCGATATAGGAACGGGTTTTCATTATATGGTGGGAGGGGGTGAGGTGATTATTTTCAGCAACGACTGTTGGTCTGCAAATAATCTTTCAAACTTTAATGTTTTTTTTTATTTATTCCTCCTTCCAAATCTATTAAGATATTTGTTTTCCTCTGACGGGCCACAAGTTTATCTTAGACTTTTTATTTTCTCTGACGGGTCACAAGTTTATCTCTGACATTTTTTCCTCTGATGGGTCACAATTTTATCTTAGATATTTTTATCCTCTGACAGGTCACAAGTTTATCTAAAAAAAATTTTCCTCTGACGGGTCACAAGTTTATCTTAGGCATTTTATTTCCTATGACGAGTCACAAGTTTATCTTCGGCATTTTAATCCTCTGACAGGTCACAAGCTTATCCTAGACATTTTTATCCTCTGATAGGTCACAAGTTTATTTTAGACATTTTTTTCTCTGACAGGTCACAAGTTTGTCTTCGGCATTTTAATCCTCTGACAGGTCTCAAGTTTATCCTATACATTTTTTTCCTCTGACAGGTCACAAGTTTATCTTCGGCATTTTAATCCTCTGACAGGTCACAAGTTTACCTTAGACATTTTTTTCCTCTGACGGGTCACAAGTTTATTAGATATTTGTTTCCTTTGACAGGTCACAAGTTTACCATAGGCATTTTTATCCTCTGACGGGTCACAAGTTTATCTTAGACATTTTTTTCCTCTGACGGGTCAGAAGTTTATCTTAGACATTTTTTTCCTCTGACGGATCACAAGTTTATCTTAGACATTTTGTTTCCTCTGACGGGTCACAAGTTTATCTTAGACATTTTTTCCTTTGACGGGTCACAAGTTGATCTCAAAACACGATCTTTTTGCTGTTAATTTCTGTTTCCAAATCTATTAGGCCTTTTTGCTCTGACAGGTCCAAAGTCTATCTGCAAACACGATTTTTCGTTGTTAATATGCTGTGTTCACGTTCCCACAGAACACTGGAACATTGTTGTTCAAACTGAACACTGGAACATGTTGGGTCACTGACGATCTCGTGACCCCCAGAAAAAAAAGGATGGCGACCTCCTGGTTGAAAACCTCTGCTTTAAAGTAATTATGCTTGGACATAATTACGATTGAACATAATTACACGGTTATCTAGAGCCTCATTATTATTAGCATCAGTTCTCAGTCATCATAGTGACGAAAAATGGTTTTATTATTTTTGGAATTTGCTTTTGTTTATGCATTATATGTTGGCAATCGTATACCTTGGATTTGTTATATATTGGTAGTGCTCAGTAGACTACATTTTACGTTATTTCATGTTTCATTGCATTTATTTACAATTAATTTGTACGTCCTCTTATAAATAACAATAACGTTATGGAGAATATATATATTATATATATATATATATATATATATATATATATATATATATATATATATATATATATATGATATATATATATATATACTACATAGAGAGAGAGAGAGAGAGAGAGAGAGAGAGAGAGAGAGAGAGAGAGAGAGTATAGACTCGTATATTGACCTGTAACCTTCAAACTTGCCTAGCTATTCCAATGGTCAAGTTATTATGTCCAGTTTGATGATGATATAAAAACATGAATTGGGAAAAATAACAATAATAAAATAAAATTGACGATTACGATAACAGCAGATTATTTTCTAATTATCTCTAACAGAAGAATAAATATCAAATTGTAATGAAAACATTTTCGAAAGAACAAATCCCAGTCGGCCGGGGAAGGGAATTCTCTTTTCTAGCCTCGACCGAAGAAAATCATAAAAAAAGGCAGAAGTTCGGGGTTTAACCACGAAGAAGCCGCTTATAGTAAGTTATGTCATAAGAATCAGGGCAAACGAAGGTAGGAGGAAACTTTGATTGTGTAAATCTTGAAGCACTTCTCTATAAGCTATGGTTATTGTGAGGTGCTATATTTTTTTTACTATTATTATTTGAATTTAATTTTTAATGGGCAGAACCCAAATGGTCTGTGTTGATGGCCATTATAGTAGCTTTAGTGATGCCACCTGAGGTGTTCCTCAAGGCGTTCATGGATCTATGCTATTTGTTATCTACTATACTAGTGACATGTGGCAAGGTCTAGAGAACAAATTAATTTCATACGCCGATGATGCTAATTTTTCAAGTGTTGATCCTTCTTCGAGCCTTAGGTCTGTGGTTGCAGAGTCCTTGAACAGAGACTGGCACGTGTTCGTGAGTGGAGTAGGGGCATGAAGCTTAACCCTTCTAAAACTCAAAGTATGATACCCAGTCAATTCACAGCACTTTTGCCTTTGCATCCTGATTTACACTAATATGGTGCTCTTTTGAATGTCAGTGTCCCTGGATGTTAGGTAAAAACTTTGTCTAGAAATTACTTCTGAGAACATACGTAATATTGCCTCATCTGTTTCTCAAAAAGTTTATATCTTGAGGAAATGTTTTCGAATGTTTTCTGGTGAAGCCATTATATCTTGGTTGTTTTAACTCTCCTTCTTCTTCTTCTTCTTCTTCTTCTTCTTCTTCTTCTTCTTCTTCTTCTTCCTTCTTCTTCTTCTTCTTCGTTTAGACTACTATTCCTCTTTGTGGTCTTCGGGTTCTGACTCTCATTTTAAGGCCCTGGATATAATTATGGCATCAGTCACGTTTATTTTGCCAATGCTGACTTGTTTCACACACTTAAAGTGAGTTTTTATAATATTCGCTGATTAAAATATAACGACAAACATCCTCTCCGTTCATCTTTAAGTGACATAAATGTGTTTGCTAGCAACGCCAGGCAGGCTGCTGCTGCAAATATTACCGTTTTCTAGTATCATGTTTTAATACTGCTCAGTTTTCTTGGAGTTTTATTTTGGCTACAGCTAAAATGTTAAATAATTTGCCTAGTGCAACCGTTGAATTTTCTAGCCTCCAAATGTTTAAGCGAGGAGCAAATTCATTCCTGCTTTCTGCTGACGTCTCCTGAATTTCAATTGTTTCGGTATTATTTTCTATATTGCTTCATTTATTTATATGTCGCCTTTTTCTGTGGCTTGTCTCTCTCTGCAGGTTGATTTGCTTATTGGGTTCTCTTGGTTTTATACAGTATTGACCCCGTCCATAAGGGTATTCTGCTGGAGACTTAAAAGGACAGAAAGACAGAAGAATTGTCAAGCTTGGTATCAGAAGGGAAGAAGTAAGCATGGAAGCATGTTATCGGAAGGTTGCCTATGCAGTAGGGTATAAAAAGTTAAGTATATCTTAGTTTTACCAGACCACTGGGCTGATTAACAGCTCTCCTAGGGCTGGCCCGAAGGATTAGATATTTTGTACGTGGCTAGGAACCAATTGGTTTCGTAGCAACCCCATTACATCGAGAAATGAATCTCTATCACTAGAAATAAATTCATCTGATTCCGCGTTGGCCGAGTGGAAAATCGAACTTCGGATCACCAGATTGGTAGGCGAGCACGAAAACCACCCGTCCCACGAGGAACTGCAGTAGGGTATAATGTATTATTAACCTGTTGGGTGCAAAGAATCCATCCGGGAAGGAAGGATATTCTCCACCGGTACTCACCGGCTATATGTTAAGCCACAAATATAATTTAATATCGAATAACGTTCACAATTGTTATTAGCATCTGCCCCGGGCAGGATGTTATTGACTATCATTTTATTTAAGCCAAATGCCTAGTCTCGAATCCTGGCTAGAGTAGATGCACTTGAAGTTATAATTCCTTTAGGGTGTAAGTTATTCTCAAGGTATAAGAGATTCGATAGTAACTACTATTTGTGGATTGATATGTGCAGGTACCCACTGTCTGAATGTTTACAATAATTAAATACGTTTGCACATGTAAATATACATCTGAAACTGCATGGCCACCCTCTGTTTACTTTTAATTTTTAGCAGTGTTGTGAAATAATGAATACTAAATAATTAAATAATATGAATAATAAACAGTGTATGGAGATAAAGGCTGTCGAAGGACAAAATTGTGTAGGATTCATTAGAATAAAGGGTTCAGGTGTGTTCCTCCATTATTTATTATTGTTCATCTGTTTATTGCCAGCCTTGTCTATCATTACTATGCCCTGTGAACAGGTCCACGGCGCAGTTTTCAATACAATACAGGTTGTCGCAAAGAAATTGAAATACTGGACTTCGTTAAATGTCATAGAGACCCACTGTAATATGAAATATGAAATGAGAGGAAGAATGGACGGTGTATCTTGCGTATCAAAATATCTCCGAAATGTTTGTTTGAGATTGGTGTTGTGTTTTCCTTCAGTTGTACAGTTTACGGTACAAAAAATTAACAAAAAAAAAAAAAAAAAAAAGTAAATGAGAGAGAGAAAGAGAGATCATTTTTTTTTTTTCATTGTTTCATGATTTTCGAGTTTCCTCCCATTAAGTGTATAATAGAGAGATTCTTCCCTCAAATTAAATGCACAATTTAATTGCTAAAGAAATTTTTTAAGGAATGTTAATGCAGAGAGAGAGAGAGAGAGAGAGAGAGAGAGAGAGAGAGAGAGAGAGAGAGAAATTTATTGCGTTTCCTCATATTACAAAATTTATTTTATAAGAATTTATTTTTAAATGTAAGTGATGGTGAGAGAGAGAGAGAGAGAGAGAGAGAGAGAGAGAGAGAGAGAGAGAGTGAGAGAGGGAGAGAGAGAGTGGGGGAGGGATTTCCTCTCTCCTCTCTTCCTTGCCGTATTAAAGACTAAATGAACATTTATTGGAGATTCTCTTCCAACTTATACCATAATTTTTCGCCCGAAAGAAGTTCCCTAAATGGAGGAACGTTCCTGCAAGAGTTCCCTATTGTTATGCATGACCTTTTTTTTTTTTATTCTTTTCTTAAAAATTTTAAATTCGCGTTGGTAAGTACAGCAGCAAGACCAACGCACATTCGTAGCAATTTCATACATTCGTTTCTTTTTTCTCTCATTCAACTTTTCCGTTTCAACACAATATATTTCGCTCTTAATGTATTTGGTTAATTGTTGCAATGAAATTTTTCTCACCCTGCTAGATTGTGTGCTTAGTTTCCTTTGCATGGAGATTCCTTTGCATAGTTTGCGTCGTGAGTTTATTGCCATGGAGGAGTCCATTTCGGTAACGGCAAAGGTATTTTAGAAATGTGTATATATATATGATATATATATCTATTATATATATACATATATATATATATATATATATATATATATATATATATATATATATATATATATATATATAGTTAATGCTTGCACTGTGTATATGCTTTCCTGTAAATATTTATATATCTTTAATAGATTTTGTTCTTACTCTGTTGCTTTTTAATTTGTAAAGTGTTTATTCATGCATCTTTTGAATTCTTGCAGTTATACATTACTAGTTATTTTAATACAAAGCAGGGTTAAAACATGAATCCTATGAAAACGGGAATTTAACGGTACTTGTTATTCTTACTGATTTTCATTCCTGTTAATGCTATACAGAGAATCGTCTTTTTCGTTTTCATAATCACGAAGTAGATAACATTAACCTTACTGTATAGTGTTTTAGATAGTACGTAATTGTAACAATACAGACCTGTAGCTTTCTAGAGCTCCAAGCGATTTCATAAAAAAAAAAAAAACTGTAGGATTCTGTATGGTTTGAAAAGGGTTTTCTGTTTATTTAGAACGCAATCGTTCTTTGTATGACATTGTTAGCTTTATCACTGCCTTTTTTTGTGTGATTTTGTTGCGGTTTGATCTGTAGGTTCCTTGCAAGTCTATGAATATTTTCACCAAATATTTATCGATACTTTGACCTTATTTTCAAGGATGCAGGTCAGATCAAACTAAAAAATTTTATCCTTATCACTTGATCTTAGAAACTATGATAGACACTGTTGAAGAAATTGTTTCAGCATTTACTTGTTTTCAAGGCTGGCCTTAGTATATATTTTTTCTGATTTTGATGAAACTTGGTACGTAGGTAATGAGGCGTTGCTAAAATATTTTCCTCGGTTATTTTCAGCTTCATTTATTTTCCAGGGTCACGGACAATTTAATAACCAAGATTTTTATATTTTTTTCTCATAGTCCTCAGAAACTAAGATAATTAGAAGTCTTTGCTGTACAGACTCTTCTTCATAATGATCTCTGATGTGATATGGTAGCTTTAGGAAGATGGTGTACTATGCTTATTAACTTCTCCATAACGCAATTGCCCTTAGAGTAACCTTCGCCGCTGTTGTTATTTTTCTGCTAAATGTTTTATTTGGGACCAGAAATAATTACATTACGTAATTTCTGTGGCGAGCAGTGGTATGTTATGTCAGGAAATATATGTTTGAATTTTGTACATTCTCGTAGTCATTCATCTAGATATTATATATATATATATATATATATATATATATATATATATATATATATATATATATAATATAAGATATATATATATATTTTTTTTTATTATTATTTCTTTTTAGGTCTATCACAGTCATCCTATTCGACTGGGGTAGTTTTTATTTTTATAGTGTGGGGTTCCGGGTTACATCCTGCCTCTTTGTGAGTCCATCACTTTTCTCAGCGTGTGCTGTTTCTAGGAGCACACTCTTCTTCATGAGTCCTGGAGCTACTTCCGCATCTAAGTTTTTCCAGGTTCTTGTTCAAGGATCTTGGGATCGTGCCTAGTGTCCCTATTATTATGGGTACAATTTCTACTGGTATATCCCATATCCTTCTTATTTCTATTTTCAGGTCCTGACACTTAAAAGTCTTTTCTCTCTCTTTCTTATTATTATTATTACTATTATTATTATTGCTCGTGACTTATGTTACGACAGTTCAAATCAGTACAAGTGATAAAAGCTTCATTATCTTTTGATAGATAAGAAAAAAAAGATAGGTTAAAAGCAAACCATTCAAGGATAAGAAATTCAGATAAAAAAGCAAATCAACAAATACCGGTTAATACCAACTTGAAGAAAAATGAAATAAACCCAGCAGATGGAGGCAACAGAAAGAAGAAATAATTGAATAGGATTAAGGTGATGAGGCAGTTGATGCATTTTAATATAGTTTCATAATTCTGAATGTAATGGCTACTTGCATAACTGCTTTGGAGAGGATTTTGAAATCTCCGTTGAGCGAACGGTGTTATATATTTATTAGCAAAACAAGATTACAGCAAAATTAAGTTGTCTCAACTGAATTAAAAAAAAGCTCTTCAGGATTCTTTCATAGATGTATGTAAATTTGAGAAACTAAAGTACCGTTCAAATAATCAACATTTTCCCTTTACTTATCGCCAGGTTTCATCATCTTACCAGTTATTGCTATTATTTCAGATTCCTACCGTCCAATACCTCCAACAACTCACATACTCGCTAACTCATATCACATCTATATCTGTAACAAAAGGTCACTTTACAGCCATTTTCCGTTTTATAAATGCTCCAACTCCCTTATGAAACTAATTGTTAGATGAAACTCGACCCCTCTTCTCTTTTTCTTCAACTATACTCAGTTTTTTTCCATCTGTCCATCCGCCTGTGGTGTTTCCGTATGGTAACACTGCGTCCCGGGCTTTAGATAGTTACATTCAGCTTACATTCAACAATAATAATATCCTATTTTGAATATTAACGGTGTACTTCGCATACAGTAAATTATTAAAACACTTTTCAGTTGCAAATGTATACCCAGATCCTTTTTCCTTTACCTAAAACTTACACCTACCGTAAACTATCTAAAAGCCGGACGCGTGTTACTATACAAAAACACCACAGGCGGATGGACAGATGGAAAAAAACAGAGTACTCCAGTTATATCCAAAAACTCTCTTGCCTTCAACTCTTCCGCATTTACATGTTATCCTTTTTTATATGTACTTCCACATTTTCATGTTATCCTTTTTTACGGTATTTTCTCTTCCTTCATATGAATATCACTTTCTCTGTTGCATTGATATAAATCATCAGTTCTTACTTTCCAGAAAAAGCTTTGATTTGTTTTCTATTTTGCCTTCTTTGGGTAAGTGACTACATGCACCTTCAACCAGTTGTGTTCATATCATTCCATGTATCAACTTTCACTTCCCTCTATTCTGTAAAGGTCACAAAATTTATTGAACGCTTTTTATCCTCATTTTCTTCACCAGGTGTCATTGGAAATACTAAATTTTTGAACCAGTTATTTCCAACAATAAAACGCTACTGAAATTATCTTTGAAAGATTCCCTCCAATTCCTGTCATCGATGCGAGCTCTTTCTATAACTCCTACCTTGTCATTTAAATAACCCTGTGCAGCCAGCCTTTGTTATTCTTTAATCACGATAAAGCACGCCGTTAGACTCTTAATAAATTCAGATTGTTTTCCCACTAATTTTTATGCCAAGCATACGCAATCCCAATCAGACAGTCCTCGGGTTATTAAATTTGCATTCTCTTCCCCATTCATAGCTTTGAATTTCTCGGTTATCACTCTTTACCCTGTCCAATCATTTAATCTCCGTATACACCCACAACACACACACACATATATATATATATATATATATATATTATATATATATATATATATATATATATATATATACACAGATAGATAGATAGATAGACACACCCACAAACACATACACACACACATACACCACCTTCAGTTGCGTGTATATCCCATACAGCACGTAAATATTCAATCATTTTACCCTTTCGCTGTTTCTGAAGCTCATCGTAGGCAGAAACGAGTGATTGATTATGACCCCCAGTGCAGATAATTTCCCTGGAATGAATGGAAGACTATCCTCGCCCATCCCTTGATAATGGATTAAATGAGTTGGAATTCTCTGGCATCTCATCAGAGTTTTTTTCTTTCTTTCTTTCTTTCTTCTTCGAGGCCCCTTTTGTTAAGTAACATGACCACGTTTTGCATTTAGTTCGTTTCATACGCTTCCATTTTTTTAAGTTGAAAACGCACCGGAAATATGTTAGGGAACGGTTTCGCTTCGGAAGAAAATGGAGAGCGAAATTCTGTAGTGTATTCGGGAGTAAAAGTGCGTCTTTGTGAAATGCTGACCGTTGAATGCTGTTCCAAAACATGTAGTCCACCGTCTTTAATAACTGATGAGAGAGAGAGAGAGAGAGAGAGAGAGAGAGAGAGAGAGAGAGAGACAGAGAGAGAGAGAGTTGGAATCGCTTAGCCATTACGAATTTCATTTGAATCTGAATGCGAGGATGGTTAATGAAATTGAACGTTTTTTTCTTTTTTTTCACAAACCTGATGAAGATTACTTTTGTTGATGAAAGTACTCATCAGACGAGAATCATTTAAAGTTATCAATACCAAAGACTGATTTCCATGCATCGTAGCAAAGGTCTCTGATATAGGAGGAGGGTGAATCAGAGAACGTCCAGAGGAGGAAGAGGGAAATTAAACGGGAAAAATAATGGACAGAGAGAGAGAGAGAGAGAGAGAGAGAGAGAGAGAGAGAGAGAGAGAGAGAATAAAAAAAGGCAAGGAAACCGAGGACAGGGTCACACACAGCAGCAGCAGCAGCGTCCACGGAAACAAAGACAGTCGGCAAAAGCGACCTGGGGCTCGGATGTTTAAAATTGAATTTTGCGTCGTTGATTGCTATTCAAACCTTCACATACTGCGGGAGGGAAAATCCATCTCACATAGAACAAAAGGAACTCCCATCTGGTACGTAAACAAACAATTTATCCCGCGCGTGCGCCGCGGGGGCGGCGACTTGCAGCGACTGAATGATTGTAGTCGTTTTCGGGAGAATGGCAGAAATTGAACCATCAATCTTTTTATGGAGTGCTGTGGTGGCCCGGTCTTTCTGAATGTGAGTTTATTGAAACCTAATAGTGCGTGACTTTGGATGGTTTAATCACCTGGCACGTTTTGACTTCTAAAGTTAGACTTTTGCCTTATTGCAACTTTTACCTTATAGAATTAAACGTTAAATTGCAACTTTTACTTAAAGTTGGACTTTGACTTTATAAATTGCAACTTTTACCTTATAGAATTAAACGTTAAAATGCAACTTTTACATTAAGTTAGACGTTTACCTTGTAAATTGAAACTTTTACCTTATAGAATTAAACGTTAAAATGCAACTTTTACATAAAGTTTGACATTGACCTTATAAATTGAAACTTTTACCTTATAGAATTAAACGTTAAAATGCAACTTTTACATGAAGTTAGACTTTTAACTTATAAATTGAAACTTTTACCTTATAGAATTAAACGTTAAAATGCAACTTTTACATTAAGTTAGACGTTTACCTTATAAATTGAAACTTTTACCTTAGAATAAAACGTTAAATTGCAACTTTTACATGAAGTTGGACTTTGACCTTATAAATTTAAACTTTTACCTTATAGAATTAAACGTTATTTTAATCTGGTCCCAACAACATGACAACATAATATATTGAAATTGCTAGAAACGTAACATTTTCAATACACGCCAAAGTAACGTTAAAATGAACATGTATTTATGCACAGCCAATCATAAGATACACTGATATCTTGTGAATGCATCCAATGTTTTTAAAATCACTCCCTTGACATGCAAATATGCATCTTGCTCTTGACACGAATAATTAATGACGTGTGTCTTCTTCGCTTCTATGTATTTACATATAGTGACCATGATTTAGAACTGAAGTATAACTCAGTTCATTAGTCAGTCATTAAGTTCGAGGGATTGGCAATAAATCAGAGGATCATTAATTTGGCATTATCTCTGGCATAACAAGAGAGGTCCTGGGGTTTAGGCCCCCGAAATATTTGTGGAGCCAAGTGGTTCCCCTCTCCCTGATTTTCGGAAACGAAGTTACAAGTCAATTTGCTTTTCCGATTTTAATGCATTGCATCCGGAGATAGAATTAATGTGCGCTGTGTAATTATTTCCTCCCAGATATCAAGGAGATCCATTATTAATGATCTCTCTCTCTCTCTCTCTCTCTCTCTCTCTCTCTCTCTCTCTCTCTCTCTCTCTCGTCTTCCACTCCTTGTTTAATTTGGATAATTATTATTCTTTCCTTTGTCTCAGCTTCAAGTTAGCGTTTTTCACAGTTATCCCTTTACTGAATTAGGTTCATTTATACAATACTTTTGTATATACTTTGTATTATTATTATTATTATTATTATTATTATTATTATTATTATTATTATTATTATTATTATTATTATTATGGAGATGCGAATCCAATGTTATGTATATGTACATATATTTGTCTTTAGATATATGTACACATATACATAACTGTAGATTTGGTTCTCCATTGGAAGACTCATACTATTATTATTATTATTATTATTTTATTATTATTTATTTTTTTTTTTTTTTTTGCTCTATCACAGTCCTCCAATTCGACTGGGTGGCATTTATAGTGTGGGGTTCCGGGTTGCAATCCTGCCTCCTTAGGTAAGTCCATTCACTTTTCTTACTATGTGTGCTGCCGTTTCTAGGATCACACTCTTCTGCATGAGTCCTGGAGCTACTTCAGCCTCTAGTTTTTTGTAGATTCCTTTTCAGGGATCTTGGGATCGTGCCTAGTGCTCCTATGATTCATGGGTACGATTTCCACTGGCATATCCCATATCCTTCTTATTTCTATTTTCAGATCTTGATACTTATCCATTTTTTCCCTCTCTTTCTCTTCAACTCTGGTGTCCCATGGTATTGCGACATCAATGAGTGATACTTTTTTCTTGACTTTGTCAATCAACGTCAGGTCTGGTCTGTTTGCACGTATCACCCTATCCGTTCTGATACCATAGTCCCAGAGGATCTTTGCATGATCGTTTTCTATCACTCCTTCAGGTTGGTGCTCGTACCACTTATTACTGCAAGGTAGCTGATGTTTCTTGCACAGGCTCCAGCGGAGGGCTTTTGCCACTGAATCATGCCTCGTTTTGTACTGGTTCTGTGCAAGTGCCGGGCATTCACTTGCTATGTGGTTTATGGTTTCATTTTTCGTATTGCACTTCCTACATATGGAGAGATGTTATTTCCGTCTATCGTTCTTTGAACATATCTGGTTCTTAGGGCCTGATCTTGTGCCGCTGTTATCATTTCTTCAGTTACCTTCTTTAGCTCTCCCCTCTGTAGCCATTGCCAATTGTCATCGCTGGCTAGTTCTTTAGTCTGTCTCATGTATTGTCCGTGCATTGGTTTGTTGTGCCAGTCCTCTGTTCTGTCTGCCATTCTCCTGTCTCTGTATATTTCTGGGTCTTCGTCTACTTTTATTAGTTCCTTCTTTCCCATGCCAATCTCTTTAGCCACTTGT
>NC_061103.1:25894552-25917052 GCF_015104395.2 Macrobrachium nipponense | reverse complement strand
TTCTCCTTTAACCGTCATTTACCTCCTGGAACACGGACCTCCTTTGTTGTCCCCTCGGGGTAAGAGATTCTATGTGATTCAATTTACAAGAGGGGGACGGCCAGAAATAGAGGCAGATAGAATGAATAAGAAATGAAGTGAAAATCCGGCGTGTGACCAAAGGGCAGATAAAAACGGCGCAGGCAGAGAGAACGATGCCAACGTTACGGCATGAAATAGATATGTATATACGACGTCGTGATATCTAGTTTCTGGGAAATGATTTGCTGTTGCATAGCTCTCCATTTCAGTTACATTCTGATTTATATTTAATCATTTTTTATGACTGAAATAAAAGAACGAGCAAGCTATATTTTGGCGTAGTTCTGCTTCCCTTTGCTTATGACGAATTCTAATATACTGCACATAATGTAGTCCGTATAATTTAACATTATTTTATGTGCATATTCAAAGCTGTATCCACTTACCGAAATTCATTATGTTATTAAATCTGTATAATTTTTTCCATTTTTAAATCTAATTACATATATTTTCATGAGTTTTATATAATTTCAGCACGATAATTTACACATCATTCATAACCCGTTATAAAGAGGTAGATTCGTTTTCCCCATGAATGTATGTTGATTTTTTACTCTTGAAATTTGTTGATCACTAGAATTCCGAGGAGCGTTTGTTGAAATTAATTGTTAACCAGTCGTTCACAATTCTCAGTAGGTTATTCTCACAGTCAATACTTTGTTAGTTGTACTAACAATTTTTCCTTTATTTCGCAGGGTCGAGTGATTTCCAGCACTTCACAGTAATTCCAGAGAGTCTGGAAGTCAGAGAAGGAGAAGACGTGTTTCTGCGCTGTGTTGTACAAAACCAGCGAGGGAAAGCTCAGTGGACCAAAGATGGCTTTGCTCTGGGTAAGTAGCACAAGTTTTCCTTTAGTCATTCTATTTGGAATTGAACTTTTCATGTGGAAGGAAAGTCTTAGTTTTAAGAAGACGAAGTGAAGCGTTTCCATGCTCCAGAATTTTTTTTATGGAACGATACTGAATGAATATGGAAGGGCCTCTTTTACATAATTTGATTTAACACAAGGATATATCACCAAATATGTTTGCACGTTATCAGTAAACACGTACACAGCGCAAGGGTGTAGGTTTATAGTGTTCACCTTTAACAGTAACCATAGAATTACCTTTATTGCCCAGATCTATAACAAACGATCCCATTTGTGGTCCTAGATAGCCTGGTTGTTCTGGTACTGCAGATCTCCATTTCCTTGATTGTCCAGTTGTTAGGCGAGGAATCTCGACAAACAGAAGTATTTAACATTCATTTTGCGACGGTGAAATTTAAATGCGTCAAATAAATAACTGGAGTATTTGATGATTTTCCATAACTGCAATTTTTGGGAGAGCTGAAATAACTCTTGTAAGTCTAGTAAACGAGACCATAAAGGACTTCTACTTGTAACTTAATTTCTTTAAAACCCTTTACTTACATGATTTGTTTTTGTTTACAGAGTACAAATCTCTAACTCATTAATTCATACTTTTTTCCGAAAGTAACGCGAGTGCTGTGCAATTTTTTTTTATTGTAATTACGATTTTCATATATCATTTCAAGATTCATTTCGTGGTAATTATTTCTGTCTAAACAATAAATGTTTACTGTTAATGAGCTGCGATATTAGAACCAAAAAAATATCATATGCCCTCATTTGACCTTTGGTAAATAGTAGTTTGCATATGAAATCCGGACTCCGAGTATACATCCATGACAGCATGCATGTATAGACACTTGATATTCATTTGATTGTCTGCCTGTGGCTAGACCATTATGTATTCATGTAGCAGTAGAACGGTGACAGATGGCGTAGGTGGTATTATGACACAAGCATACTGGGAGTGGAAAGTCAAATTGAATGATTGCAGAAAGCATGTGAATAAGGTTTTCTTGTGCTTTATAGTATGTAATATATTCAGTATTAAGCCACAATATCATTTAATATCCATTTAATATCAAACTCACTATATCTCGGGAGGGGAGCAGTGCCGTCAGTGCACCTCACACAATGTTCTGTAGGCAGTATTAAAAGGTGTTGGCTGCGTCCCTTTTGTTCCCTAGCTGCACCTACTTTTTATACTTCGCCTCCATTCCCTCTTCCTTTCCTCGGTCTTGCTGTCCAGCCTCTCTAACTGTTAATTTTGAGTGCAGTGGTTTGAATTTTATTTCTCATTTCCAACTTTAGATTCTCGTCCGATCTCCCTCTTTTCAGTGTCTGAAAGTGTCCCCCTGTGCTTGACTTAATACCATAAAATTCATAATTCAATCAGATTCACTACACCTTGGGAAGGATTTACACCCAGAGGGATTTACAATAGATGCGTCGAAAGAGCACAGGTTCGAATCGTGGCATGAGCCGAAGAAGTCATTAATTTTAATTCCCAATGGCTGTAAGTCATCCCAACGTATAGTTAATTTGATATATAACTGTATTTGCGGCATACTGATTGCTTATGTGAAAAGGTCGTCCGAGGAACAGTAACAAAAATTCATATATATGTATATATATATATATATATATATATATATATATATATATACACACATATATATACACACACACACACACACACACATATATATATATATATATATATATATATATATATATATATATATATATATATATATATATATTCTTATATGTACATACAAGCACACATACACACGTGTATATATATTTAGATTGATAGATAGATAGATAGATTGATAAATATTTACATATAACCAATCCATGTTCCTAACTGGCCAAAACGGCTCAGAAATGGTTACAGTGTGTCATAAAATGCTACTTGCCTGGCTCCACCTTCATAAAATGTGACTTGGGGCTTATAATTAGTGAGGTCGGCTCAGTATTTGCTCTTGTAAAATGTCCTTGAACAATCAGGGGAATTACGCGAATTGGTATTTGTTTTAGGCCAATATTTTCCATTCAGTGCCTTTTTTAATATTCGAACGTTCTTATTTCATTTCGGGGAATTTATTAATGTGCAATGGGGAGACTATCTTTAGCGTTTTTTTTACATGATTTTATGATTTTGAATAGTAATATGGCATTGTGACAGTTGGGCATAATGGTTGTCATGAAGGTTGTTAAAGTCATTATTGACTTTCATATTAGCTGTTAGCAGCGAATAAATTTCATTCATTTTGTTTCTCGTATAATTGCATATCCTAACCTCAAGTGACAACTCGTTCTAGCGCAGATCATTCGAGTCAATGAAGGTGGGGCATAAAGTTTTTAAGAAGATACACGAATTAGGGGAGAATAAAATTGTATTAGATGATTTTTCTCCGAGCATAGGTGTATGTTATACGAAAAGAGCATGCATACTTTATGCATCTGGTAAAATGAAAACCCTTTTGCGTACTCAAGGAATAGCAGTTTCCTGTATTCTTACGTGTTTCATGTAAATGGCATTGCTATAAAATAAGTCATGATTGTTCTTGGATATTAACACAAGACTGGATTCCTTGATATATCCGGGCTTAGGGAAGGATCAAGCTACATTGGAGTTTTCCTTAGTTCTTACTATTTCGTGCTGTGCTAAACTGAGACGATAATAACAGCGCAAAGGTAGTTAGTATGAATGATTGATCAAGAGGACCTCCTATGAAGAAATATAAAGTCTTATGCAGATTGTAGAAAAATAATGAAAAAAAGTAAATCCAAAGATGGTTCTTAGTTTAGATAATACTGAAGCACAGAATGGTACAGCTTCCTGCAAGATCGGTTCAACTTTACTAGATTTACAATCCATTTCAAGATATACTGCAGCTATTTCCCCGTTCCCTTCATACTCAGGGGAAAAAATCAGAAGTCTCAAAATAGCAATAAAGGGGCAGACGTGATATTAAAAAAATGGCCATAGAAGAAGAGTTATGTACAAAATAAAATGTACAGGAATACATATACTTATGTAGATATCAACAAAACACAAATACTTAAACCACCCATGGAATCTCGACTTACTTAGAAGTTATCCAGTTAAGAAATGCAAGAAATGCAATCTTAGATAACTAAATATAAATATGGCACGTTAAAGGAAGAGCAATCACAATGATGCTATTATTATTATTATTATTATTATTATTATTATTATTATTATTATTATTATTATTATTATTATTATTATTATTATTATTATTATTATCATTCAGTAGATGAAACCTATTCATATGGAATCAAGCAACAGGGGGAGAAGTAAGGGGACATACAGAAAGAAGAGATCCCACTTATTAAAAAAAGGGGGAAAAAATTCAATAAATTAATTAATAGATAAAAATGTATTCAAATGCAAAAGGAGAATAGTGTTATGGAAGTAATGCTTTGCATTCCCTTGAACTTCCCGCAGAATTTGCCCCAAATCTTACGGTTATTTCCGATACAATAAATCAGAATGCAATGACTTTTATGGATTATTTCCGACCCTATTATGTGAAGTTAATTATGTTGCTTGGATTTTTTGAAACTGTAATAGAAAGACGTTACTCATCGTGATTAATTGTTTGATTACTTATTTTATGTGCAATTGGAAGAGTTTAATTCTTTTTTTATTTTTAACGATTATATTTGACTCATTGAGTTATTCAATATCATTAAGATAAGAATATTGACAATTCAGTTGATGTTTATGACTTAACATTTCTTCGATGAAGATTCCGTATTAGGAATTTTATTAACCGTGAAATCTGAATGGAAATTACACGTTCGTTCTTTGCTCTAATAATTATCACAAAACAAAGATTAGAGTCTAATCTGTGTTTTGTGGTATTTCTGCTTGCGTTTTTTTTCAGAAAAATTACTTAAAAATTTCCTTATTATATTACTAGTACTGTTATTGTAGGGTTATGGAATCTATACCATATGACGTATCATCCATGATAATAATCAGAGTAATAATCAGAGTAACGTGCAGCCAAGCATTAAACTTAATGACAATTATGTTTGCCATAAGATGGCTATCAAGCATAAGATGTCTATCAAATTAATCTTCATGCAAAATGAATCAAAGGTTACAGGGTCATCCATCCTTTAGAAAGACAGACAGAAATAGAAATAGAGAAATGAGGAATAATAAGAAATTAAATTCATCGTTAAAGAAAATGTAATCAGGACCATTATAAGAATATAAAAAGTCATAAGAATCCTATTGTGTTGTAATGTCCTCTTTATTCGTAATAATGATCAAGTTTCTTTTCACGGTAATTACGGTAATGTAATGACATAAGTCAGAGTTAATTTGAGGCGCGTTGCCGTGAAGTTCTTCAGCTGACTTACCTAAGTTGAATGCTAAATGTAATTTCATCCTCTCGAGGTTCTACTTGTGGTTTTCGCTTATATTCTACAAGTAATTTAAGTAACCCTTTATCGAAAGTGATCAGATACATTTTTTAGAGATTGGTATTCAAAAGAAACTGTTTTTGTTTGTATTCCTGTCTTCTCAGTAAATAGATTTTGCCACCGTGCCTTTTCGGATACACTGACCGTAGTGACATAAGATTTCATATTCTATCTCAGGCGTCGTCTTTGGAATTCCTTGGGTCGTACTGTATATCAGTAGTCATGATCTCAGTGACTTTCAACTTGTCATACTTGTCACAAAGCATACGATCTCCCGGAATCTAAATTAAAACTGTAATGTTTATTACTTACTGCATTTTTCCTTCCTTTGTTTACCAATATATTTTTCTCAAAGCTACAACATATTCTTTCCAAGCCCTAGAGCATATGAGGTCATTCAGCGCTAAAACGGAAATTGACAGTAAAGATGTTTGAAAAGTGTAATAGGAAGAAAACTTCGCATTTGCACCATAAATCAATTTTTATATGAGGTTGGACAGTAAGATGGAAGAAGGAGATTATGAACGGAGGTACAGTAAAAGGAATGTAAGGTGCTGCAGATATGGGCCGAAGGGACGCTGCAAAGAACCTCAAGTAATCATATTGGCGCTACCCCCAATAGTTCCGAATATAACCATTTATTTCAGCACATAAGAATTCTTTACTTTTGTGTATTAGTGCATAATTACCCATATAATTCCGTAGGTTTTTTTATTAGTGCATAAATACCCATATAATTCCGTAGGCTTTTTTTATCAGTGCATAAATACCCTTATAATTCCGTAGGTTTTTTATTGTTGCATAAATACCGATATAATTCCGTAGGCTTTTTTTTATCAGTGCATAAATACCCTTATAATTCCGTAGGTTTTTTATTAGTGCATAAATACCCATATAATTCCGTAGGTTTTTTTTTATCAGTGCATAATTACCCTTATAATTCCGTAGGTTTTTTTTTATCAGTGTATAAATACCCTTATAATTCCGTAGACTTTGTGAATCTTTTTACATTTAGAAACGATTCATAAGAGTGATAAATACGCAGGTAAAGTTACAATTCAACACTTATACCGGACAAATAATAAAGAGCATATCCCTTTCTCCAACATTTATGATAAGGAAAAAAAATGCTATTCATCAACGTTTTTGCATCACAAGTCTAATAAGTCTTTCATGCAGACTGCAAAATATTTGTGTGTGTCCTGGAAGTAGGATATTTCACGATGTTAAGTTTGGTTGATCAAAGATAATAAATTATGCAAATGGGGTAAGATTTAGTTCCGATGCAGGATGAGGCACCATTAGTTAAGAAAATTATCCTCATCGAATTTTATCAAACACTGACAAAAAAAACTGTGTTGATGGAAGTCGAGACCTTTTTCAGTATTTTTCGATGCATATCGTTATAATCTTATCTCCTGCCTTTATGAATAAATAATGAAACAGTACAGGAATTGAAGATTTCGTAATTCTCTGGTTTGTATATTTTCAAACTTCCTTTAATGTTTCCGTCTGATGCATTTTTCTGAAGCTCGAAAGGAAAGTTGTTGTTAAAATATATATATATATATATATATGTATATATATATAGATATATATATATATATATATAGATATATATATATATAAACTATATACACGTATGTATATATATGCATACATGTATATATGTACGTATGGGGGCATATGTGTGTGTGTATGTGTATTTCTTTCCAAGGATGTCATACTGCTCTAGGTTCACTGCATTTCTATGATCGTGAGACCACAGTTTTTATGAGCGTAATTCACATTTTGTAAGTATATAATAATATTGTTTAGGTATATGATTATTTATCTTTAAACTCTAATCATAACCAAGAAAGAGTTGAGAGATTTGGTCAATTACACTTTCGGAAAATAACTTCACCTCTTCATACCAAATCGTTTCGTAAGCGATGAAGCGTAAGGAAATTACTCGTAGGCATTTTATTGATATCAAATTACGGTTTGGCCCATGATGGTAATTACGTAATTCCTTGACCAGCATGTGGAAATTAGATACGGTTGGTGATCTTGCATTGTGGGTAGTTCCACCCACTCCCTCACTTCCTCCCCTACCAAAGCAAATCCAACCCTCCACCCCCCCCCCCAATCAAAAATATTAAAAAAAGTTGAAGGCGGGTGATTCTTTTGAATTCCCGAACCCAAAATACTTTGAATATTTCATAAACTTCAAAGGATAAAAAATACAATGTTCCAATACTTGCGCGACTGAAAACTATATTGAAAAATTCTTTAGGATTTGTCGTACAAAAGTGTTACATTGTGGGCGTTTTGAAATATTTCTATAGATATTTTATAGAGTGGTTGTCATCCATAACTTCACTGCTTGTTTTGTTGTGCGTAGTGTTCATTATTGCAACTGTTCAGCACCATTATTTATATATATATATATATTATATATATATATATATATATATATATATATATATACACATACACACACACACACACATATCTATATATATATATATATATATTATAATATATATATATATATATTGTTGGCCGAGTCGATAATGTCACTGAAGTCCTGATTTCTCCTCAGTCCGCTGCTTCGAACCCACGAGAGGACGAAATTATTATCAACTAAAAAAATTCCCCTTCGGTTAACAGATATGAAAAAGATATTAATTCCGAGGTAGAGCGAACTTGAATATTAAAGGACATTTGTAGCTTAACACACACACACACACACACATGTATATATATATATATATATATATATATATATATATATATATATATATATATATATATATATATGTATATATATTCCCATTGTACGCTCACAACGAGTTCCAAATTAAATAAATAAACAATATATGCATAACATAAATATTTATGTATGAATGTATATAGATAACATATATATATATATATATATATCTATCTATCTATCTAATATATATATATATATATATATATATATATATAATATATATATATATATATATATATATCTTTGTGGTATATAGTATTAATCTATATACATTTATACATAAATATTTATGTTATGCATATAATTGTTTATTTATTTATTTATTTATTTAATTTGGAACTCGTTGTGAGCGTACAATGGGAATATAAGTATTTGAACTGGCTAAGAAAAATATGAATAGGTGAATTTTGTAGGTGTGTATGTGTGTCTTCTTGTCCTTGTGTAATATATTTTGATGCTTGGTTACGAAAGTAAAATAAGATAATTGCAGGATGTGTGCAAAAGTCTGTTTAGAAACTTCTTGGTGTTCATCTGTAAGCCAAGGTAGGGAAAAATGGCGGGATGGTTAAGCCAACTCTCCTTTATGGGAGTGAAGCATGGATGGTGAATATGAATGAAAGCAAAGTGCTGAATTGTTCGTGGAGTATAACTGCCTTAAGGAAAATATGTAGGGAGGAGAAATCATCAGAGATGGAGAAATTATAAATAGGTGAAACGATATACAAGTATTTTGAGATGGTTTAGTCATGTGGGGAAAATATGGAGGATGGTAGTTTTGAGAGAGAGAGAGAGAGAGAGAGAGAGAGAGAGAGAGAGAGAGAGAGAGAGAGTATAATTCGAAAGCATGAAGAGAAAAGAGGCGAGAAAGACCTGGGAAAATAGAGAGCTGGCTTGACAGAGGTACTGGAAAGAAAGTGCCTAGACATCCATTAAATGTGAGAGAATATACCAAATGAAATTGAATGGCTCAACTTATGCAGTGGGCTTTGACATACCACTGACTGGACTGCCGTAAAGGTATATGAAATGGCTGGTGGTTTCATTTCTTTCATCCTCGGGGTTTCATCAATGATTCGGCGATGAAGCTGTGAATATGAATGCGATCACTATGAGTGTTTTTATTTATGTATCTTCTTTTTCAGTCGCTCATGCATGCATGGGGAAACGGCTTAATATTAAAGTAAAAATGTATTACATTATGCGCTCGTACAGTGACAAGCACCCGGGTAGAATTATGAAAATACATAATCAAGTCTGTCGAAGAACTTCCTTAAAGCAAGAAATGTATCATGAATGTTTTACAGTAAGAAATGCATCATGAATTTTGCTTCCACTTCCAGCATTTCACGGTCAAGTGGGGTAAATGAAAGTGCATAGCAAAATGTCGATTCAAAGGGCGGGTCGTTTAAATCAACATTTCCGAATAAAATGCTTGAAAGAAAGCTGACATGAATTTGACTTATTAAAAGCGAAGATGAAAGGAATTATGCTAATGCGAAATGGCTGCTATAAGAAGGGTTGATTATGCTGTTAGCTTCAGGTGTTATTATGTTCTTTGAATGCCAGTAAGAAATGGTGTGCAGTTGCTTTTGGAAGTGACTAAATTTGTTTTTTATGTATATATTAAATTGGATACTTTGGCTTGAAACAGAACAGAATTTGCCGTTCCATGAAAGCTATTCGTATGTGACATTTGTACTGAACGTTTGGAGTTTAGTTCTATTGAAGGTTGGGTGAAGAATGTATTTTAGGTGAAATGGAATATATTTGTCAAATGGAATATATTTGCCAGGGCGTGTCGGAACGGTAATTTCTTATCCTTAACTAAACTGGGTTTAAGGAAAACCGACGGTCCTCCCTAACCCCCAAAAAAGGGATAAAATTCATCGAACATAGAAGCATGTTGAGAATTCCAAATCCTCGGTGTTACCGGGACGAAGATTAACGTTTCTCCTTGAAAATGCTGATATAATTTTCGTACTGAATTAAGGGACTGCTGAAACAGTTGCTGGATAAAAATAAACCTAAATTCCTTATCGAAGAATGTGGATCTCACAATTATTTAAAAACATGATTTTCGTATTCGCCAATCGGATTCGAAGTTGGACAGGTGTAATTAGAGCCAATTGGGAAACTGCCATTAACTCATTTTAATAGTTAAAGTTTATTGTGCGGAAATTAGGTCCACTTAGCAATATTACTCTCTGACACGTATGCGAACGTACACACACGAACGTTTATGAAACGTTCACACTGTCATGTAATAAACGTTCGAAAGAACGTTTTAGTAATCTGATAATATATTTAATCCACGAATTGGTGTTTCTGAAGCAATAAGACGTTTCAGTTTCAGAAAGAAAACGGAAAGGCCACATAAGAAGTTGCTGATCTCACCTGAATTGCTCCCCGGTAAGGGTGTAAAGATTTAGCCAATATCGAACTAAAAATCAGACCTAAGCTCTCTTGTCTTTGGGTTATATCTGAAATGGGGCAACTATACCAGAGATGGTTCTTAGGAAAGCTTCCTGGTTTAGTATGTTCTAAATGGCAGAGACATTATCAGTATTCTATTAATCACCTCAGTTTTGGTTAGCATTTTTTTTTTTTTTTTTTTTTTTTTTTTTTTTTTTTTTTTTTTTTTTTTTTTTTTTTTTTTTTTTTTTTTTTTTTTTTTTTTTTTTTTTTTTTTAGGGGCTGGTATATTGCGGTGACTGACGAGGGGTTCGGTTAGTCATACAGTTTTTTTTTTTTTTTTTTTTTTATCTCCGACTCAAATTCTTTTTCAGTTTTAGCATAGAAGCTACCAGTAAGGAATACTATATTAATTTATCACTCATAGTTTTGATAGGCAAAATTGATCATTATACACAACTCCAGTTCCGAATAGTCTTCTCTTATATAAGTATATATCTGTACCAGAAGGCAGTATTACATTACTATGGAAGCCATTCTTTCATGGCCAGAATTCTTATTCGTTTTTTTTTTTTATCCACGTGACACTTATCAAGATATAGTCACTCTAAATAAATGTCAGTGACAACATCGGCATCATTTTTAACGTGCCATAGCATATCCCCTTGAGGAAATTAAGAATACGCCTATAATTGATCAGTACACAAAGAAGCAGTAATTATTCAAGGAGAAATTAGAAAACTTAGCAAGGCTTGTGCACAGAAATTCCAACCGATGGGGCGGTTATTTATTCATGTAATTAGTTTGTAATCAATGGCTGTAGATGACCGAGTGCCAACCAGTTGAAGCAAGGTAGCGATAGATAATATTTTCTACCTAATATGACCAAAATATGTCATTTATCCCCAATGGAATTATCATTTTGCCAGATGACCTTTACTTGGACAACGGACGTCACCAGCCTTACCTATCAAATTATTTATAATTTTACATTATTTTTTTAAGTTAATTATTTTGTGCTATCAAATTGTTTAAAGTTAATTATTTTGTGCTATCAAATTGTTTAAAGTTAATTATTTTGTGCTATCAAATTGTTTATAATTTTTCATTATTTTTTTATGTTAGTTATTTTGTGCTTCATTAAAGTCACTTTTACAATGACAATGAGGAGTTGATAATTATTTCCACCAAACTTCTTTACATTCTCAAAAGGTGATTGTCACAGCCAGATTTTTGTTGTATTGAGTATATGAAATAAATTCCAGTTCACAATAACCGTCTTTTCGATTGTGTCGGGTTCTCCACAGTAGACCTTGTATATTAAGGGAGATGATTCTGTCGTTTCTCAGTATCAGGCAGGAAATGATTTCCCACTCTTATTATTCTTTTCATCTCTATGTAAAGTAGCTGAACTCTCATACTTTTAATATGCTAATTACCAAGACAATAAAAACTTTTGCTTTGAAACATTTTTGATAATGGATTTAAGAAAGTATGATAATCTCCTAATTAATGACTGTTTTTGTGTAACACTGAGGAATTATTTTTATTCTTGGCTTTTGTATCCGCTAATGTCATTAGCATAATATGCGGGGGTACACGGATATTTATTTCTTGTAAAAACGACTGCAACCAATCTTTTTACTCGCAGATATAATTCGCTTAATTCGCTTGCATAATTCAGGCGAATTGTTGTTCGTATTTTACATTTGAATATAATATGAAAATGGTCGAACACACTTTCAGTTCTGTTAACATTTCGACTTATTTCTATAAAGAGGGAGGGAGGGGGAATATAGGTAAGATTTGACTAGTACTAATAGAAATTGCCGAGATCCAGTTGGCATATAGATCTTAAATTGATGAAATGATTTATCTATTCTTGTTGGTTTTAAACTTTAACTTAAAGGAACTGGCTGTCCTCAAGTGTATTTAGCCAAGGAATACTCCCGAGAATACAGGGGTACTAGAATTCCCTAATTAATGAATTTTTGGTATAATGGAGAAGTAGGAAATTGCACCATTAGAACCCTGAATATAATTGGAAACATCCAATAGATAAGGACAAGATATCTTGGCTGAATGTGAATCTCTCTTCAAGGAAAGGGGAAGAGATTGAATCGTGGTAAGGTGCGTGTACTATATTTAATTCAGGAAGAGAAAATGGAACTGGGAGAGAAGGAGTAGATGTGATTTCAAAGCCTAACTCGGGAAAGACACTTGATTTACAGGAGAACACTGTGCAGTAGGTTACTGCTTGTATGATTTAAATCAGAACAGTGAAAAATCACCACTATAGCCAACAAATGAACTCCACGAAGTATTTGAAAAAAAAAAAACTAGAATCTTATTTACGTACTTTAGAATGTTTTGTATGAAGTACAAGGAAGTGTGAACATTGTTTGTGATATTAATGCAAATGTTATAGGAGCGAAAGTTAAAGAGGGAGTAATTACCAAAGAAGGTACCCTCTAAGAGAGATTGCAACGAAAATAGTCTACAATTTATTTATTAATGTTAGTGGTCCAAATAATCTTGCAGCTATACTCACTGTTTTCCAACACCTTGTGCGTATTCAGACAGCAGATATAGAAAGCGAAAAGACAGCATAGCCATTGATTGAGAGAAGTAAAGGATACAGAATAATTCTAAGAAATAAAGTGGAGCAGAAGTCGCCAGTGGTCACTAACTTGTCATTGCCACACTAAAGCTAAATTGCAACACATCACACAGAAAACTCCACAGAGTATACGGGTTTATTGCAATAATTCATGCAGGTGCAGGCAAACTGTGAGGGCTGGATGTGGATGAATACAGGAATGGATAGAAAACGCCATAAAATACTGATAGAAAAGTTTCTAACTGAAGATGAAGAACGTTAAACAGAGCGTGCTATGTGCTTAAGTGTAGATTGTGAGGTGAAGCAAACCATAAGATGAGAGAAACAATTCATAAAATGAGAGAAGAAATGGGTGATGCTTACAGACTCACGCATTAATGGAGAACCATTGGTTCTAAGTTATCTATAGACAAAGCTGATGAAAATAAATGTTTGTGGGTGATTTGAGTAAGATAGAGGAAACTGAAGAATACTAAAACTCGCTGATGAATAAATTCACGTTTTTTGAAGTTGATCAGTAATAAGTGATACCTAGAGGATGGCTGAAATCACTGCATAGATGGTATTAAATGAAAATCAATTAGCACCTAACATATTGACTGCGCTGTTTAGCAGAATATAGAATAGTTAAACGAGGTTTGACTTCATCGGGTGTGATAAATGTGTTTAATATAACCCCGCCTGACTAGGCTAGAATAAGAGATTGATTTATAAAATGACAAGAGATAAACAAACTGGTGTCACTAAGGCAGGAACTGTACAGATGAATTTTTCTAAGACATATCTGGCAGCAGTGTGTTGGATTTAGAAATCCATTTGTGATGGCTTTCATTGATTATGCAAAGTCAGTTTGACAGTTGAGAATATCCTTGAGCTAAGACGGCGCAAAGATAATTTCAATAGAGTCCTGTAAGTGAATTTACAATAAGCAGTGGGATGCGACAGAAATGCGTTATGTCACCTTTCTTGTTTGTCCATCTCATGAATTTTATGGTGAAAAACTGGTTGGAGATGAAAGACGTTTACATTCGGTAAAAACAAGCTCTAAAATGTGGGGAGAGCTCTAGAATATACAGAATGCCGCAACATTTACAAAGCTTGCTGAATAGAATGCTTTATATATCTACGGAGATTAGTCTTGAAATAAATCAAAGTGCATTAGAAATTGTGAGACAGGTATACCCAAAAGGGGGAAATAGCACTGTATAGAGTCAGGATTAATGAATTACAGTCCCATAAATATTTAAGAGAATAATATCCAAAGCATGTTCTCTTAAGTTCGAATTTAGTGCAAGAGTCAAATATACAAACTAAACAATGATAATAAATCTGAATAAGATTTGGTAATCAAATAGACTGAGATTGCATATTCAATAAAGTAATATTATACATTAGAACACTGTATCATTACTGCAGTTCTCTTTGTCGCTGTATCATCACTGTAATTCTCTTTGTCGCTTAAATCAAGTAATTGTCAGCTGTGGCATCAACCAGTGTTTTTGTCAATCATACCCGTCTGATCTCTTTCATCCATCACCGAAATTAACAAACTTACTTCTCCGCCACATTTGCTCTCCTATAAATTTTCCGGGTTGAATATTTTCCAAGATATGAATTAATGAGATGCATTAGACTCTTAGTTTCCGTTTATTTCTTGTTTGAACAAACATATTCCTTGGCATGGAAGCGCAGATTTCCATAACAGGAAAATGTAATGGTAATTATCAATTCCTCCATTCAGCGGAGGATCTTCCAAGCATCAGATACAGCTTGTGTTTGCCTGCGATGCTTTCTGATAAGAGCATGTCGAAATCCAAATACCAATTTCGCTTGAATATGGAAAGGCCGCGTTGCTTTCCAAGTGATCAATGTTTATATATGAAAATTGTTAAAGCTCTTCAGTGGTTTAACTGCATGAATGGATTTGACGGTGATTATATTTGCCTGTTTGTGAAGACCTCAGTCGTTCTTGTAATTAAGGATTAGTAGGAAGTAAGTCTCGTCTGTGAGACAGACTAGAACCCGTCACCAGGCTAATGTTATTTAGTTAAAAGTCTTGCTAGCTGATTTTGGTGTTTTGTTGATACAAGGTAATTTGAAGTGTGAGACTGCGTTGATAGTTTTATTTGTTGTCCTGCCAGAAATTGTTGGTTTATCAGTGTGTTTGTTACATGGAAAGTATTTATGCTATTAAAGAAACCTACCAAACAAGCCCTGTGAACAAAATTTTGACCATAACAAATCATGCAACTTTTTTATATATTTGCCAGTAAACCAGCGTTTTTAGAATTGAGTGATTAAAGAAAGATAGAGAGCTAATTTTCATTTCTATTCAAAATGCAAAGATTTTTATGAAAAAGTGTAATTAACTCTCTTCAATCAGCTGGTTGCGTCACCCAATCAGCTGTCTTGTCAACCTTCCACTTTTTAGGATCATGCTCACCTGTTGATGTTGGGTGGATGTTTTAGATAACATTTTCGTTATTATTTTACCCTGAGCGTCAAACCCTGAAAAACTTCTTTTTTTTCAGAAGTGCATATAGAATTTTTTTCCCTATAATTTAAGAAATATAATAAAAGCTAGATGCATTAGTTGAATGAAATTGTGATACCAATCGTAAGAAACTTCTCTCAAGACCACGGAATACCTACGTACATATGAATCTGGTTTTATATTTCAAGTTTCGGTGATGAACACTGGCAAAGACCACAGTAAGAAGTTTCGGCTTTTGTGCTGCCAGTTGACAGAAAATTTCCAATAAATAAATCAGCTGTAGAGGCAGTTTTTCTCTGTTTCTTTCCTCCAGGCTGTAAGTTCGCCTTGGCCACAAATGGAGTTACCTTGGTGGTCAAAGATACCACAAGAAAACCTTTTTCGATTTCAAAGTTTTCATGTTCTCGGAATGACTTTAATTTACTATTAAAGTAATGAAGCGTTCGCTATTTCTTTCACTTTTTCTCTAATTTGCTCTTCACTGCCCCTTTCCATTCGTTTGCCAGACTGGATTCTTAATTACAAATCTGAATAAACTCTGCAGAGTTTCGAACTTTGAAATGCAGTTGCTTGTTGAGTGAGTGCAATGCTTGCCACCAGAGGTTTAATTTCCTGTGACTCCTATTCTCGCTTCATTTAGTTTGATATCTACGCTTTTATTCTACATTTTTCAGGAATCCGGACATTTCTCATTATCACTTTCATATTTATTTGGTTCATCTCAATCATGATGAACAGGAACATGTTGCTGCTTATATCTTGTCTAGGCGGTTTCGTAGTTTCATGGATTTGCATGAAAAAGTTATAATGTTAAGTGTTTTCATCCTTTTCCGGTTTGTCCTGTTCAGTTTTACCACAGGTACGTGATATTTTAAAAATAAATTGCATTCGTGTGATATCAGCTTTGCATCTTATCCACTCTTGCTTTCGTTTGTTGAACTTTTCTAGGTCTTTTGTAGGTTTCATTCAAACTTACCATCAATTTTATTAAAGCATCTTGCCTGTGTGTGTTATTTTTTTTCTTCATTTTGAGGTAATTCTGCACCTCTCACTGTTACTTCTTGTGTTTTTTAGCTTATTTTCTTTGAATTCGCCGTCCATTTGCAGTAAAACAAAATGGAAATATTTGCTGTATTCAGTTTAACTTACGTACACTTTTAAAAAACGTTTTAATCGGGTGTTATGATATCGAACTTTTAAAAAATCTTATATAAAGATCAGTTCATCATAAAGTATATGAAACGTGTAATTCGGTGAAGAGAACCTTAATCTATACATATAGAAAGGCAATTTCTGTCTGTCTGTTCGTTATGCATGGCCAGGCTACGAAAGCTAGGGCTACCAAATTTTACCATAGACTCCCCTCCCCCGCCAGGAAGGTTTTAGTCAAAATCCAAAATTTGAGGGCCGTTCTTACGGGGCCATTAACCCCTCTTTTTCATACTCCCTCATTTTTTACAACTTTTGGAATTGACAGCAAACTCTTCGGATATTTCACAACTTCTTTGGCTTGACAGGTTCCCAAGTGATTACTTATTCTAAAAGTGCCTGCATAATCTACCCTGTAGGGGTTGTCATCACGGATGGCATGCCCCTTTTTATCGTGAGCAACGATGGGGACAGCAGCTAGTGTTAGATATATCGAATGGTCAGATACTCTGCGCTGAATTTCTGATACCGAGGATGGATGAAATTTTAATGTCATGTGACTCCTAATATTCATATAATTCTTCCATTTGAATTGTCGGTGGATTTGGATTTGAATGATTCAACCCTTTAACTTCTGAAATGTTCTGGTTGATTAATACTAATTCCTTGTAATATATACCAGGTTGGTAAGATCATCAGTATTTTTTGTGGTAACTCTGTCAGGTGCCAATCTATATCTTGATAGGTAGTTTTCTTGGTGTTATTGTTCTTAGGTTATTTTCTTGGTCTTGGTGTTATTGTTCTTTAGACATAACTGGGAATGGCCATATATGTAATTGAACTAATTTTCTCGGTTCAACTATATACATAATAGTTTAAAAAACTAGGATGAATCAAATTCCGCTTTCCTTTTATTCATCATTCACCCACGCTTTTGTGAATTTCCTACTCGCAAATTATAATAATTAATTTTCATTGTGCAAAATCTGCAAGAATTTTTTCGTAAGATGTAATTAACTTACTTCATTTGCATTGTTGGGATGCACTTTTATTTCTTTCTTTTACTGGTTTGTTCTTTTATTTCTTTCTTTTACTAGTTTGTTCTTATGTTTGTCTATTCTTAATAAGATTTTCTATGAAATTCGTGCATGGACTTTAAAGAAAATTTGACCGAAGTTGGGCCTTGCGACTGACAATTAGTTGTCAGAGTTTGGGAGAGATGGTCTGAAATTCTGGTAATGTTCACATGATCTCCAGCTGATATGGAAGCTCACTCATATTTTTGGTTTTGTATGCGGTCGAGTTTTAGAAAATTCTCACACATTTGTGGTAAACTTTGTGAATTTATTAGCAACCCTTACTCTAGTTTCACCAGGGTAGATTCCTCGGAAAATCTCTATTTCCTATGCCACAAGTAGAAAAAATTATATACTAAAAGCATCATGAGAAACGGTGGAATTTAATTATCAAGGTATAAAGGTGACTGAATCAATGCTAAATCTATTCCAAGAACAACAACAAAAATGCCGACCATTGATGAACCTTGGTTGGATGATTCTATCGACTTTCATACAAAGAAGTATTATAGGATAAACAGAGGGAGCTGAATATATGAAAACATAGCAGTTAAAACCCGTATTATAATACCTTTGTTATTAGATATGCTTTATACTTTTACCGATGGAATTCGTATCAGTAATCTGAAACTCAAACTATTAGACCTGGAGTATCATCTGAAGACGAGAAATTGAAAATTAACCTTTAAGGACTAGGCGGAGCCACTCCATAGGCCCTTGGAGGCCTAAGAGTCTGTAATCGACTTTTCTGTTCTCATCAAATATGTATTTCGTTTAAGGAGCACTGGAAAATCTCAGACAATATAGACGGTTAGTTTTCCCAATGATATGAAGAGAATATTGGGTGTTTTCTTTGTTTTCAACTCTATAAGTATTATTTCCTCTCTCTCTCTCCTCTCATCTCTCTCTCTCTCTCTCTCTCTCTCTCTTATTTCAAATAAATATAATATAGATATATATTTATAAATTAGATATATATATTCTCTCTCTCATAGATATCATATATATATATATTATATATATATATCATTATTATTGTGTATTCCTACTTTCAAAATGCATATATCCCCTCTTTGACTGTATAAAATGTTATATAGAATTGTGCAACATTTTTTCAGATTCCTAGATAGCTTAGAGTTAGGATGTTTTAAAATGTGTGTTCAGATTTCGCATTACATAATGTAAAAAGAATATATATAACGTAGAATGTAGAAAGAGTGAGAATATCTTTGTCCGTTCAAAGCTGGAGTTGTTTTTCCTAATCTGTCAACAAGTTTGATTAGGGACCTCGAGTCTTCATTGTGTTTTGGGATTCTGTCATCACGAATGATAAGGGACTTCTGCTTCGGTTGACAAAGACATACGCATATGTCTTTGTCAAAGCCACGTGCAGATTACACATTTTGTGTATGTAAAGTTGCGTAAGATTTTGAAGCTTCTAGAAAGAATTGTTGCCTAAAACGTTTTGTGTCATCCCCTGTCTAGCTTCCATAAGGGAGAAGTTTTTCATTCGGGCTTAGATACTCGAGGCGTTCAGATCTCTCTCTCTCTCTCTCTCTCTCTCTCTCTCTCTCTCTCTCTCTCTCTCTCTCTCTCTCTCTCTCTCCATCGTATAGCACTTTTGATTTTAAAGTAACGTAACGATTTCGTACTTATTGAATGGTCACTTGTAACTTGTCGATTTCAAATTTGATATTTCTTAGAGTTTGTTTAGTAGTATTTAATGTTTTTGTGGAATCTGAACAAACATTTTTGCGAGTGTATTGTGTAACGGCGCCTGGTTTTGTGAAAGTGTGAAACAAGCCTGCAGCAAAGAAAGAGAATTGGTATACCAAAAAGGTAAAGTGTGTTATATTTTTATTAGTTGCAACTAATAACTGTGGTTTGGTAAAAACTAATAACAAATAACTGTGGTTTGGTAAAAACTAATAACTGATGGTTACTAAGGTTTGGTAAAAACTATTAATTGATGGTTACAGTGGTTTGAGAGAAGCTATTTACGTTTTTACACATTGCAAATTTTTCTGTTTTGTTTGTTATTTTTTGTGCATATGTTCATTTTCTTATTGAAGTTTGTTTTTATTTTATATTCTGTGTGATTAATATTTTTTGCCATTTTGGTATTGTCCACATTTTTCTGTATTTTCATTTGCATTCACAATTTAGTTATTTTCATTGCTTAATCATTGCACATTTAATTAAATTTAACACTTGTGAATTAATTTGCATTTACTTAGAATTCTTTTCAAGTTTTATTGTTGTTTAGCACTTGTGAAATAATTTCCAAATTTCAATTATTGCCTAACACTTTTGAATTTTGATTGAATTAATTTTCTTGAATTTTAAGATAAATTAATTTGATTTAATTTTACTAAATTGATTCAAGAATGAACTAAACTTTACTTTGTTTGCAAGTAACAGTAATTTTCCCTGATATTGTGAATTTCACTTATAAATTTTGAGTTTAATAATAAATTTTTGTTTTTAAAATTTTTATAAGTGTTTTCATTTCTAACCAGCATATTTGCATTTGATTATATTGATGTTAGGTAGAAACATAGAGTGGTGATTGATCTGTTTTCTTTCAATAAACTTGAAATGACTTAGAACCAGGGATTATTTAGACTTCTGAAATCAGGGAAATACTTAGAATTTTAAAGTTGTTGATGGAGTGATGCCCTTTGATTAATTTAATTACTTACAAGATTACCTCACACCTGTTTTGATGAACTTAGCCGGATTTTCTGCAATACTGGTAAGTTGTTAAGGGATCACTGTTGCCTTTAGAGTATTCAGTCGTTTAGTACCTGTGATGAGGGTTCAGGTGTCTGGCTTTCCTGAGGTAACAATGAATGAATGGTAAGCGTAGTAACCAGATACTTGGCACTTCGTCACAATATATATGTATATATATATATATATGTATATAGATAGATATATATATATATAATTATATATTATATATATATACTATATTATATTTATATATATTAGATATATATATATAATGTATCGATGGCTTTTGGTATTCTTCTCCCGTTGTAAGTACATTTTCATAATAATATTTATAATAATAATAATAATATTTTCACGTTGTGAATATATTCAATCCATCCCCTATGATGGTCTAATGAGAAGATAATTATGCAATATATGTTCTTTGGAGGAATAGTAATTTCAACCCTCGTCAAGGTGAGTGATCTTAATTAAGTAAGTACAAATGCTCGAAATTTTTTTAAACTTTAGAAATGATGTACAAAGGTCCCGTTACAGCAAAAATCATGGATAGTAAGCGAATTAATAATTCTCGCATATATTGCTTTAGTAATACCCAAATGCTATAAAATGTTCGTATGCTGAAGACAGCTAGCTGATTAACAAAACCCAATTTTTTAATTACTAATAAAAACAAAAAATAAAATGTTCTGTTTCTATTTCAATTTTTGTAGTTAGCGAATGTTTTTTTTTTTTTTTTTTTTTTTACTCCTAGGACGACTTTTTTTTATCATACGACCCCAGTATCTACACACACACAGACACACACACACACACACACACCTTCCCAAACTGTGTTCTTAATTACAAACCTGAATAAACCCTGCAGTTTTCCATCCCCCAGATTCAGTTGCAAGTGCAATGGATGTATTGCCAGCTTGTCGCAGGATTGATATCGCGTGTTTTCATTCCCCACTTTCCTTTTATTGACTTTTCTTATTTCTTCATTTTTCTATCTTGTAGTGTTTTTTTTTTTTTTTTTTTGTTCAGAGTTAGAGACATTTGACTTTTTTTTTTTTTTTTTTTTTTTTTTTGCCGTGCTGCGATTACTGCCGTTTGATTTGCATAATTAGCGCTTTTTTTTTTTCCTTTTTCCTCTTTTTCACATCAGCGTTATTGCCTTTCTTTAGGTCGGTATCCGGTTCAACTTTACCCTGATTTGCGAGTTGGCCTTGGATTCATGCATCTTTGAATATTCCTGGTAATTTATACTGTTTTGAGATTTGCTGTTTTTTGGTGCATGATATCTTACATAGAAGTTTAACGCCAGTTGAATAAACGATTAAGCCACCAGCTTATAAGTTGTTACCAAGATCGGAAAAAAAATTATTCTGGATCTTTAAACTTATAATTGAATATCATTATGAACACATTCTACTATCATGTTCATCATATATATATATATATATATATATATATATATATATATATATATATATATATATATATATATGAGGAATTACTTCATAAAGTAAATATTAATATACTTTATTACAAATGCAACACTGCTTAGAAGATCTAACCTGTATATGCTGTGAGACAATTAGTTGGCCATTTTTTTCTTTATGTCTGCCTCCTGTTATTCTTTTCTCTGTCTCTCTGTCTCTCTCTTCTGACTCCCCTGCCTGTGTGCTTCCTCTTCTCAAATTGGGTTCTTAATTACAAAGCCGAATAAACTCGACGGAGTGTTCCGCTCTGAGATTCAATTGCATGCGCAATGGATGTATTGCTTGTTGCGGCTGGCTTGATTTTATTGTCTCTTCTCTCTTCCTTTGCCTTTATTGTCCTTTCTCGGCTCTGCGCCTTGTT
>NC_061103.1:25877052-25889552 GCF_015104395.2 Macrobrachium nipponense | reverse complement strand
TGCCTAATTAAAATATTATGAGTTCTCGGAAAAAGACTCGTGTAAACAGACGAATGTGGTACCACCGTAAATATATTTCTGGCAGGGAGTTTTGTCATTTTTTAAATAACATTGGCAACACCAACTAGATATATGTATTGCAAGCGTAGATTTAGAAGTATCCTTAATGAAGTTAGGTTTATTTAAGTGTTAATTTTATACTGCTTTAAATTATGTGTATTTATTTTTATATTTTTGGGGCATTAATCTGTTTTCCCCTTGAATAAGAAGCCAAATTTCCAATATCTCTCGGAACATATTCACCCGGGTCATATTTTAATTTGACTTGAGAATCATGTCTGTTATTGGGATTAAAATTTATTCTTTAATGGATTTTAGTTATTGACTGAAAAGATTAAGGTGAATTCTAGTTATTGACTGAATAAAGTTTAAGGCGAATTTCAGTTATTGACTGAATAAAGATCGGGGTGAATTTTAGTTATTGACTGAATAAAGATCGAGGTGAATTTTAGTTATTGACTGAATAAAGATAAAGGTGAATTCGAGTTATGGACTGAATAAAGATTTATGGACTGAATAAAGTTTAGCTGAATTCTAGTTATTGGCTGAATAAAGATTAAGGCGAATTCTAGATATTGACAAAATAAAGATTAATGTAAATTTCAGTTATCAACTGAATGAAGATTAAGGTGAATTTTAGTTAGTGATGAATTTTAGTTATTGACTGAATAAAGATTAAGATTAAGAAATCAATAAATGCTGATATGTAATAAAAGTATAAATGCAATAGATAGAAAGAATCATCTTTATCAGTGGGTTAGTGTTCAATAAATGTTTTAGGTAAAAAAAAATCCTTTAATAGATCAATTTATGGAATGAGAAGGAACAAAAATCTCCGAGTCAAAATATTTGAATGAAAAAGTAATTACTGAATCAATATCTGTTAATTTTCAGTTGGCTGAAGCTAGCGGCTAAAGCTTTAAGACGTCTTTGATGTTTGAGTCACATTTTTTGTATACTTCTGCTTGCCGATGAATCCTCATTTAATTGTACATAAGTGTTTGTTTTTAATTATGCCCCTGATTGGAAAATATTAAAAGTTGTACGAATTTATTATTATTTAGAGGGAGGCTCCATCAGACATGTTATCTTAACGTTAAAGGGGATATGTGTTCCAGATGTTTCGATGTTTCAACTTACTTATCACTCTAGTTCTTTGGGACAAAAATTGAATAAATGCTTCCGATATATAAATAATCACGAACATTTATCTAAGCGACTTGGGAACAATGAGCTATTCTTTCTGTTATTACGGGAACAATAGAGTGGAAGGATATAAGGCCATTAATACGTTTCGCCCTATCACAATACGTCATGAACGAAATAAAGGTAAAGAATTTATTGGTGAAGTGAGTGAGAGACGAGGACCAGTTGGTTGATACAGATTAAGTCGGCCTTATACCTGCATGTTACTTTGTACATAGGGGTTTTTGAGATGCTAGAGAGGACTGGTATGGACGAGTGATTTTGGCCCAACTTACCAAGAAAAGATAGAGGGTTTTATAGCTTATATGTTCTGAAGCTTGTAAACTTGAACGTGATACCTAATGAATATGCGCCGATTGGCTGCATGGTGTTTTAATTATTTTAGTTAAACTAATTGCCAAGTTTGACTAGTTTTAAAATTCTAAAATTGGCAATCTCTTCAAGGGGGAGGCGGTTTTGACTAATAGACTGTATTTAATTATTGCAGTTCAGAATACGTGGGTAGTTCATCAAAATTGCTTTACACCAGAGCTTTTGAACACAAAGGCATAAATTTGAGGACCCTATTACCGCTAGGTAAGACGTCTTAGGCCCCATACACACGGTCAAGCTTTGGTCGACGAACTTTGTCCGATGTGACGTCAGAAACGGAGAAACACCGGGAAAAGTCAGGACTTTACTGCAGTTTCTCCGCTTATGACGTCACATCGAACAAAGTTCGTCGAACAAAGCTCGGCCGTATGGATGGGGCCTTAGTCAGTGGTGTTTTTTCTTAATCATTTGGTTAAAATGGATGGGATGGTAATCATTGTTGGAGAGTCGTAGATCGCTCAGGGCTCGGTGGGTTGTTAAACATAACCCCAGGGACAAATTGTATCGAAGGCTTGAAAAAGGAACATAGATAGCATAAGTGAAGAAAATTTTTTATTTAGGAAAGGAAAAATACATTTAAATATACATGAGTGTATATAAAAGAAAACAATTTAATTATATATATTACATATATAATATTAAATATATATAATATATATATATATATATATTCATATATACATATCTTTTGTATGCTGAATGCAATGCGAATTTATCCAAAATGCACTCATGACCCAAAATTGCTAGGAAGAATGATCGAATTGATCATGTATAACACACCTGAAATAAGGAAAATATGTTAAACGATACAGATTCACGTTATGGGGAATACAGAAAACGGCATATGATAGGAATAACAAATCCAAGAGTAATAAATTGTGGGCCGTCTCACCACCGGACCCCCAATAGGCCAATCTTCGGTTACTCTGGGAGTAAGTGTACAAAATACTTTATTGTTGTTGTTGTTGTTCTTGTTCTTCTTCTTGGGGGGGGGGAGGAAGGGGGTTAGGAAAGCCCTATGGAAAAGCCTAAAAATATATGAAAAAGGTGTTTCACGTTGAGTAAAGATACAGGACTTTTAGGATGGGATATTTATGATTTATTTATTAGAATGAAAAAGTAAAGAATAGGTAATGTGCATTTAAACAGTACAGAACAATTATTCAAATAAAATATAGCGTATTTATTTAAATTTTCGTTGGTGAAACAACGCGCTATTTGACCGTAGATTTTGGCACGTACCCCGATTAAGCTGAAGGTCCGATCACACCTTGTTAACTTCCCCTTCTGATCAACATATTCCGTGATCGGTTTGGTCTTGACCTGCCACCTCAGTGGCCGCGAGTTAAATTCTCGGGCATTCTATTGAGGTGTTAGAGATGTGTATTACTGGTGATAGAAGTTCACTCACGACGTGGTTTTGAAGTCACGTAAAGCCGTTGGTCCCGATGCTGAATAACCACTGGTTCCATGCAACGTAAAATCACCATACAAACAAACAAACAAAAACAATTAATCGCAGGCATAAGTACGCCATTGGAAAATGAATTTGCTGTTGTACTTCTTCCCTTCATTCACAAAGCGTAAATGTTGTTCTCCATTTCTTTTTATTCCCGCTGCCGAAAGGTCAGGGATCATTGTTAAGGAGAGATACTGAGTCGTTCTTAAACATTAACTGTAAAAGATGAAAACAACCAGTTTCTCTATATTTTTATCCAGAAAAGGTTTAGCGTCGTTCTATGCATTTTTCTTTTCTTCATTTTTTATATTCTTAGATAGAAAACATGTGTATTTAATATTTGCTCTATAAAAATATAAAACTTTCTTTTGTCCTCCAGGTTAGTGTTACAGCTAGTGTTATAGGAGGTGGAGATAATTTTCTCCGAAGAATATTTAATTGAATAGTATTTTTATTTGCAATTTACCAGCAAAGCAGAAAGATGGAAGGCAGACATGGCCAAAACAAAAGAACAAATTATATTTATAAGGCATTTTATGTAATATATTTACTACATTAGCCGTTTTCGAAATTTGACAGAGGTTCTCCAAAAGTAAGAAATTAAGTCGGAACTTTATAATACACACTCACATATATACGTACATTAGCTATATATATATATATATATATATATATATATATATATATATATATATATATATATACATATATATATATATTATATATATATGTATATATATATATATATTGTATATATATATTATATTATATTATATATAATATATATATATATATATATATATATATATAGATAGATAGATAGATAGATAGATAGATAGATATACATCGAGCTACAAATGTCCTTTAATATCCAAATCGGTCTACCTCGGAATTAATATACTTTCATGTATGTTAACCGAAGGGGAATTTTTTAGTTGATAATAATTTCGTCCCCTCATGGGTTCGAACCAGCTGACAGAGGAGAAATCAGGACTTAAGTGATGTTATGGACTTGGCCAACAAGTGATAAAAATTCATACATATATATATAAATCCAGTTCTCCGTAGATCTCCACATTTCTTACAAATTATTTATTGCGATCCGCATATCCCTGCAGGAGGGCAAAGCGACTACATACACACACACACAGACAGTTGTCCGAGAAGAACATATTGCCTCCAATTTCGCATCGAGTTGACGATAAGCGCATCGTCCTGGACAAACAACTCGCTGTTTATTAGACTTCGGAAGACAATTGGAAACTGTGGCGCTTGGAAAATCTTTCAGGAACACCTGGAAAAATAAACATCCGGGTCGTGTGGGCTGCTGCTTCGGGCAGGGAGGGGGCGGGTGGGCGTGTGGGTGGAGGATGGGTGATAGCTTTTGGGTCCTTTTGGGTGAGGAGGTCTGGGGACGCTGTGGGTGCATTCTGGGGCGGGTGAGGGGATTTGGAGGAGGACGGGGTGGTGAAGATGGAGGAGGAAGATGAGGGGGAGGAGGAGGACTAGGCGGAGGTGGGGATTTGTTGGAGGAGGAGGAGGAGGAGGAGGAGAAGGGATAGGAGGAGGTGGGGATTTGTTGGACGAGGAGGAGGGGGAGGAGGAGGGAATGCAGAAAGTGGACGGGGTCATGGATGGCGACAGACCTTCTCGTTCAAGAAAGCAAATTTAGATTAGACTTAATTAAATCTGTTGTTTTGCCTCGCGTGCATTTGGACCTTAGCGTGTTCTGCCTTTTCTAGAAACCCGTGGTATTTGTTTACCAACGACTCTCTCTCTCTCTCTCTCTCTCTCTCTCTCTCTCTCTCTCTCTCTCTCTCTCTCGTTTTCTTTGGCTGTCAGATCAACAATTAAATCTTCAGTTCAGAGGCACTTGATATTTTACCCCTTTCTTTGTGGTAAATTACCTAAAGGTTTCCTTTTACCAAGTTTTTTGTATATAGTGCAAAACTGATTTATTTGTGATGCTATATATTAGATATGTATAAATCAAAATATTTTCTTCAGGAACGTTTGTGTAATTACAAAAAAAAGGAAGTAGATCCTACGGCACTAAAATAAATGTTACCTTACACAACCTAGATCCTACGGTACTAGAAGATGTGTTTTCTTACAATAACTAGATCCTTCTGTACTTAAAAATGTTTTCTTACGAAAAATGATCTTGCGGTACTAAAAGATATGCTTTCTTACAAAAATGGATCCCCCGGTACTAGAAGATATGTTTTCTTACAATAACTAGATCCTACGGTACTTAAAAATATGTTTTCTTACGAAACAAAAAATGATTCTTGCGGGTACTAAAAAGATATGCTTAGTTACTTAAACAAAATGGATCCCCCGGTACTAGAAGATATGTTGTCTTACAATAACTAGATCCTGCGGTACTTAAAAATATGTTTTCTTACGAAAAATGATCTTGCGGTACTAAAAGATATGATTCCTTACAAAAATGTATCCTACGGTACTAAAAGATATGTTTTCTTACAATAACTAGATCCTACGGTACTTAAAAATATGTTTTCTTACGAAAAATGATCTTGCGGTACTAAAAGATATGCTTCCTTACAAAAAATGGATCCCCCGGTATAACGAAGATATGGTTTTTCTTAACAATAACTAGATCTGCGGTACCTTAAAAATATGGTTTTTTCTTTACGAAAAATTAAAAATCGTTGTGGTACTAAAAAGATATGGCTTTTCCTTAACCAAAAAAATGGGATCCTACGGTACTAAAAGATATGTTTTCTTACCAAAAAATGGGATCCTACGGTACTAAAAGCCCTCATGTAAGAAGCCTATTGCCTCTGTGGAAGGGTTTAGAAGCGATTTACTAAATCCACGTTAGGCTGTGGCTTCCTCGTCCTCACCTGAGACCTTTATTTCCCAATTAGTGGAAGTTCCATTTTGAATTTTTTTTTCTTCTTACACAGCACTGACTCAACAGGGTTTTCAGATGTTTTATATCCAAATTCTTGTAATGCGCAAGTTGTAAATATTGAATCCTTTACTAAATCAAAAAAAAGTTACTGTAAAAGCCAAACTTTTTTTTTTTTATTGCAGATCGGTTCTACGCTTCAATCTTAAATAACAAAAAAAAACACTTGTTTAAAATGAATATTTCCAGATTTCTTATTAATGGCGAAAACATTTGGAGATTTTTCTTACATATATTTTTTGGTGGTCTTTTATCAGAGGAACGATTTTGAATACCCGAATAGCATTTCTTTTCCGGGAGCGAAAACGTTTGTAGTTTTATTTCCAAACGAACGAATCTAAAATGTTATTGCTTATATATTGTTTTTTTTTTCTTTTTATAGAGACGCGAGGAATTTTGAGGCCAAATAGTTGTTGCAGTTATTGAGCGCTGGCTAATGTTTTCGTCTGTTTGGTGCTAATTGCAAAACTCTCTTTTTTTTCTGAATACGAAAGAAAGGTATTAGAATTGGAATAAAACTATTTCCACATCCATCATGTAATGCATCGATTCAGGACTGCCATAGTAAAGTAACGCTATTTTTCCATTGAATTAAAATTTAAAAAATTTTTCCTTCATAATACAGGCTCTGTGGCTTAAAGCTTTCATTATTTTTTGTTTCGTATGTGATAATAAACATTCTTATTATGATATGCATAAATATAAATTTGACGGACCACGATTTGATAGCGCATTCACGCTGTTTTTTTTTTTTTTTTTTTGTCTGTGTGTGTGAGAGAGAGAGAGAGAGAGAGAGAGAGAGAGAGAGAGAGAGAGAGAGAGAGAGAGAGAAAAGAACGATGCCTGTAGAATGATTCCACCTTTCTGGATACGAACGGGCAGACAAACAGACAGACATATTATTATTTATCTTTGCTTCACACACACACACACACACACACACACACACACAAACACACAGAGAGAGAGAAGAAGAAGGAAAACAGAGAGAGAGAAGAGCAGAGACGGGAAAGAGAGAGAGAGAGAGAGACTGGGGAAGAACGATACCTGTAGATCGATTCCACTTCTCATAAGATGTAGGATTGCTTCATAGCAACGGCCGCTCTCTGAGAGAGAGAGAGTGTGCAAAACAATTTTTATTGACATTTCATTTGTAGTAACGACAAATCATCGCAAATTGATTCCAGTTCTTCATTTCTTCTCTCTTCTGTATTCCCTGCGTCTCTTTTCCAAGTCCTTCCCCTTTTGTCATTTCTTTCCCCCATCTAATATCGCCCGTCTCTAATTTACTTTTTTCTTCTTTTCCTCCTCTTTTTTTTTTTTTTTTTAATCGCAGAGGACGGGGGAGCGATTGGTGCAGGGGATGGCGTTAAATTACGACCCAGGAGAAGCATGATCTTTATTACTTGCTTCAATTCATGGTCATATTGCATTCTGCCTTTTGTCTCGGTGCCAAAGGCGAAAAAAATGAAGCCAGTTTAATTCGGTTCCGGATCGCATAAATTGCGTTATTGGCCAGATATACCGTAGAGCCTTTTTCGTCTCCATATTAATCTCGAAGAGTATGTTTTTTTTCATTCGCGTCTGGAAATAGAACGGTCGTAATTCGCGATTTGTTGGGTTTGCAATGATAGCGCAAATTTCATAATCTCTAGGTTCCTTAGAGATTTTACAAATTATAGTTTAGCCTGAAATATAATTTTTTTCTGTGGTTTTTATTGTCCCCCAAACTATGGTGGCATGACCAGTCCTGAAAATTAAAAAAGAAATTTTTTTAAAAATTAAAATTTATGGTTTTATCTGAAATATATTTTTTCCTGGGAGTTTTTATTTGTCCAAACTATGTGCATGGCCAGTCTGAAAATTAAGATTTAAAAAAATTATATTTCAGTCTGAAATATATTTTTCCCGTGGTTTTTATTTGTCCAAACTATGTGCATGGCCAGTCTGAAAATTAAGATTTTTAAAAATTATAGTTTAGTCTGAAACATTTTTTCCTGTGAGTTTTATTTTTCCAAAGTATGTGCATGGCCAATCTGAAAATTAAGATTTTTAAAAATTATAGTTTAGTTTGAAATATTTTTTCCTGGGAGTTTTATTTTTCTAAACTATGTGCATGGCCAATCTGAAAATTAAGATTTTTACAAATGATAGTTTAGCCTGAAATATATTTTTTTCCTGGCAGCTTTATTTACCCAAATTATGCCCGTGCCCATTCTGAAACTTAAGATTGATATCTCAGTAATTAGTGGGGAACAATATTAAATGTTATGGCGTCGATGACATATTTTACTATCTAATGAAGATTCCAGCATTGCAAATAGTAATTGAGTCGCTCATTTTCTAGAAATAAGATTTTGCAGCAAACTGTATGTCTCATTGTTTGTTGTGGCTAAATTTCGTAATTAATATTTTATTAAATGTGCAATTAGCCGCTTTTTCTGTTCTCACTATTTTTTGGCAAAATCGAAAATGATATAAACGGAAAATATTAACTGTTATCTTTGTTAATATAACTGGTGTTATTTGCGTAAAAGAAGCCTCTTTTATTATTTTTTTTTCTTTTTTTTGTTCTATCACAGTCATCCAGTTCGACTGTGTGGTTTTTATAGTGTGGGGTTCCGGGTTGCATCCTGCCTCCTTAGGAGTCCATCACTTTTCTTACTATGTGTGCGTTTTCCAGGAGCACACTCATATGGAGTCCTGGAGCTACTTCAGCATCTAATTTTTCCAGGTTCCTTTCAGGGATCCTTAGCATTATTATTATTATTAAAAAATCATCATAGTAGCACGAGTCTTCAAATGGTAAACAAATCCAGAGTTATGTAAATGTACATATATTTAAATTTAAAACTTTAAAGCTAGTTTTCGGGAATCTGTTCGGTTCTCGAAAGCCATCTTTAAAGTTTTAAACTTAAATATATGTACATTTACATAACTGTGGATGCTTCTTTCTCCATTATTATTATTATTATTATTATTATTATTATTATTATTATTATTATTATTATTATTATTATTATTATTATTATTATTATTATTATTATTATTAAGAAAAGATATTAGATCGTATTTTGTTACTCCAATTTGCTTTTTACATATATAATAAATAAATTGCTCAATACCATTACAAACTAAAGATAGAAGCCATTCACCCAATTTAGACGAATAAGTTTAAAATATAAAAGCACCAGCCAATTACTAAGAAGAAGAAATAAAAGACCACAAAGGAAAGGAACCACACATTCCCTGGCTCCAGCCTCCCGTAGCAGTTTTGTAGCACCTGTGCAAAAAAATAAAATAAAATAAAAAATAGAAAAATAAATAAAAATCCTACGCTATTTCGAGGTCGTTTTGGGGATTCTGTTACCATCCCGGGGGATGAGAAATGGTTTCATTACCTCCTTTGCTATAAATATGGCATTGCCGAGCCCGTCGTATTTTTAGCCTTCCTAAGTACGATGATAGATAACGCTGGAAGAATTGAATTGGTAGAAATCGTTTGAAAATGGGTTTTATGGCGCAGTTTATCACCCAGAGCGATGTTCTTTTTTTATTGTGTTCCTTAAACCACATATGGTAAAACAGTAGACATTATTCTTATAGTGTTTTAGGGTTCTAGTTCTATACAGTTATGGGTTTAAATGTACAGTTGATTTGTACATTGAAAATTTTAATATTATTATTATTATTATTATTTTTTCTCGTTTTTTTTTTTCAATCTGAGTCAGCGTAATAAAGTGCACTGAAAGGAAATATGGAAAGTTTCCCTCTCTACAAACTCGATGCTGTCATCAGGTTTAAATCAACTCCCTTCAAATATATATATATATATATATATATATATATATATATATATATATATATTATATATATATATATATATATATATATATATACATGTGTATATATATATAGTGTGTGTGTGTAGAGAATGTAACCGTTATAGATCTTTTATTCAACAAAAAGAAAAATACAAATTAATGTTCTCTTGGCGAGAAATAGAAATAGTATCCTCTGCTCTGGCAAAAGGTATTGAGGAAGGGTGTTGATGAATGCCTAAGGCAACTAAAGTACGGTTAGGTGATCATTGCGAATTATTTCCTTATAATATGTTTCTGTCCACAATATGTATTGAGTGTAATTCAGAATTCATTTTTTGTAATTATTATTTCTTTTGTGTCTTATGACGTTGGTATTGTTTTTATATCATAATTATCAATGTGTGAACTGATGCAAATTTCCAAGTGTCAGATTAGACACAAAGTATTGGTGGTTTTAAATGCGCTGGATGAACCTAATATAACAGAAAAGATCATATTGTTTTTGCGAACTATTCCATAGTAATGTCATGTACGATATTATTATTATTATTATTATTATTATTATTATTATTATTATTATTATTATTATTATTATTATTATTATTATTATTAACATAAAAAGGAAATTTGCTATAACTAGTTGTTATTCACTAACTATAAAAAAAAAAAATTGTTATTCCCAGAAGCAAACAATATAGCCATACGAGTACAGTCAGGTCTCTCCTCTCTCTCTCTCTCTCTCTCTCTCTCTCTCTCTCTCTCTCTCTCTCTCTCTACGGATCATTAACTTCCCTCCCCCCAGTTATAGATTTCTCTTTTGTACTCGAAAGGCCTTTTTAATTTCCCATTCCTTGCAATTGTTATAGTCAGTTAGTTGCATATCGGATTTTCATCTTTCAGAATTATGGGCAGAGGATCAATAAGATTTGTATAGACAGAATTGAGTTTTGTGTGGTGTAATGTTCCCGGATAATGTTCATGTATCGTACAGAGATTTTGGAATAGACAGATTTAATGAAGGTTTTAAAAGATGATATATATATATATATATATATACATATATATATATATATATATATATATATATATATTATATATATATATATAGAGAGAGAGAGAGAGAGAGAGAGAGAGAGAGAGAGAGAGAGAGATTTACATATATATACACACACACATACATACACACGCACGCACAGTTAGTTATTTAATGAGAGATATGAGCTAGTAACTAACGCTACAAGAACAATTCCCTGTTTTCACTGAATGAAACCATAAAATGTCTTGAATATACATACACATGCCAGTTCAACAGAAAAAGGACATCATTTTACTAAATCTTCCCACGATCTCTACTCAAAATCCTCTCAGGCGTAAATTAAACGTTATATATAAATCGTATTTGACATCATTACATAAAGTTTCACCCTCTGATAATTTCCGGAGATTTCTCTCCTAACGTTTAGGATTGTATTCTTTCCATGGGGTAGTGCCCTTTTTAAAAAAACATTTTATTAGATTTGTCTACCTGAGTCTCAGTTTTAACTTCTGCACGCATCCTCTATTTTTATTAAATACCACATTTTTAATATTCTTGTACTCACGGTAAATGTCATAGGTTTTACTGGCTCAAATCTATCGTCTTTAGTTCGATCTTTTGCTTGTCGATATTCGTTTACAAGTTCTGCAGTCAGAGAAATAGATGTACCTTCTCATTTCTATAGAATTTTAACTAAGGCCGTGATGTAGAGCTTATAGTTTTGTTTATTCTGCAAATTTTCATTATAAATACTTATTATGGTATTTGATGACGTTTTGATGGGGCAGTATGTCCGGCATGACGCAGTTAATGAGGCAGTACAGTATGATCAAATCTTCAAGTCTAAGGTAAATAGTTTTTTTTATAGAATTAGGAAGGAAGAACGTTTACTAGGAATGTTTGGAAGATGAGATGGTAATATCAAGGGTAATGAAGAAAAATACTCTTTCTTACCCGAGTTATTATAAATAATAAAATAATAATAACGATAAGTTAAATGTTGGTCAATAATTAGCTATTGCAATGAAACTATGATTCCGAGTGCTTTGGTTAATGATTATCTTAAGTGGAAATTAATACTAAGAGGAAGAATATTTTGATCAGAAATACAAACCGAGAAGCAACTTGAGTAAACACTGCATCTTGTCACTATTTTTTTTTTCTAACATTACTGAGAGAGAGAGAGAGAGAGAGGAGAGAGAGAGAGAGAGAGAGAGAGAGAGCACTGTAATGAATTTGGTTTTCGTTAAATGTTTATTAACGAGTAGAGGTTCCCTACCCTAAAGGTCAATAATTTATGTCTGTCAGTTATCATTAGTTTTCAGTCTCGTACCTTTGAAGGACCTATAAGATCAATGAAGAGTAGGTGGAGGTAACCAATATGAATTTATGGAGATATTGCTTTAACCAAGTGCTTAGAACAGAGATTGCCGATAATTTTGACAAAACAAGAGAATGATAATGAATAGGTCGGCAAAGGTAGTTAGACTGGATTAATGACACAGTCCTCCATGAAAAAGATGTTTCGAGCAAATACATTGGTTACTATTGCTAGAAATGTCTCTCTTGATACCAATAAGGGTCTCGAAGCTCTCACTGAAGCCC
>NC_061103.1:25859552-25874552 GCF_015104395.2 Macrobrachium nipponense | reverse complement strand
CCTTGTTTGCATCATTTTGATCTGCGTAAGCAGCACTTCAGTCATGCTCCAACTTGGAGTGCTAATCTAATAAGTGTTTCGAGTGTTATGTTCACAAAGGACGCCACTGTTGCGACATTTTCCGAGCGGCGGGTGTAGACACAAGGTGTTTGTTTCGTGTGTGGCTTCGTTTTCGAATTACAGTATCAGGATGAGTATTGTCAGCCTTTTGTTGTGAAGTCTTGACTTGTCCGAAAGGAATGGCTGGCTGTGGCTTCCTCCAACACAATTTCCATAAGCGAGATTTTCTTGAGTTTTTACGATGGATTTTATTACACTTGAAAAAAAAAAAAAAAAAAAAAAAAGATTTTTTTTTTTTTTTTTTTTGGGGGGGGGGGGGGGTAGGGGGGGGGGGGGGAGGGGGGGGGGGGGAAGAACGTTATCTGAATATGAATTCTCCTTACATTCTCGACATATGGGTTATAAATTATTTTGCTTTGCTTCAACATTAACTCATGAAATAAGTTAGTTTGTCGCACAATGTAATGATTTATGTTAATAAAACGATCAATAAATTTGAAGTTTCTTGTTTGTATTTTAATTTTCAGTGCAAAATTCATGTCTTTTAAGTCAACCTTAACCCATTTACAAGAGAAACTGTATGCAAGTAATTCGCTTTTAATGATAGAATACTAATGACTGTCAATTAATGCAACATCACCTCGAATTACAGAAGGTCGGCGAATTTCAGTAAATTGTCGTCGCATCGATTATGGTTATCAGCTCAAAAATGCACATACGGTAGAATTTATGTGTGGATTCTGTTATCTTAAGGAATGCGGCGTCAGCAATGAAATATCTGGTCAATTTTTCGCCCGAATGGCCCCCGGAGATAAAAAGTTGGCAAATCTAGCATAAATATGGAGACAAACTGAATGAGGTTGGCCGCTGTTGAATCGAGACTTCTCTTGCAATTGCATTATCATATGCAAACATTGCACTTTGTCTTAGTCCCGGGACAAACAGTTATTTTCGTATTTTTATTTCATGTTTATGGGGTTTTCGAGATGTGTTTCTTCGTTTCGCGAATTTTATGTTGGGGATTTGCATGGGGTTTTATGTTGGTTTTGTTATTTTGTTACGTAAACACACGTTCCCATAACGGCCTAGTTGCCCGTTAACTGCTGAGCTTACGATATGAAAACAGAAAGGTTAAGAATATAAATAAGTTTAAGAACTCATACAACATATTCTACATTCGCACCATAGTTTCCCAGTAGCATTTTTTGGTCAGTGTATATTACAGCGCGATTCTCACTTTACTTTTGAACGTCTGGCACAGTCTTGTCTTTACGCAATGTCCCACCCCTCTGCTTCCTGGTCTGTGCATTTCCCTTTCTCAGTCAAAATCTTACTCTACGCCACTATCACCGATGTCACTTTTTCCTAACAAAAAAGAACGATTATCCTGTCACCTATTCCTTTTGCATCTTTCTCTCTCTCCTAGACATACCTTACTCAGTATAGTCATTCATTCAATTTTACTACCGCAACCATACTGCAGTATGTTACATTTTATTCCTATCAATTCAAGGGAAGTTTTCCATTGCATATATTATTCAACTGTTAAACCTAGGCACTGCTCAATAACTTTGACATAAGTTGAGGGTCTATATTAACCACTTCTGCTCTTGCATCTTCCAAACTTTTCTTTCGTTTTGCACAAATCATTGAATAACGTTGGACTTCATTTTCTTAGGAAATGTTCTTTCCATTCTCTTAGGAAATGTTCCGTCCATTCTTTTAGGAAATGTTCTTTTCATATTCTTAGGAAATGTTCTTTTCATTCTGTTAGGAAATGTTCTTTTTATTCTCAGAGGAAAAGTTCTTTTCATTCTCTTAGGAAATGTTCTTTCCATCCTCTTGTAAACTACTGCTTGTTCGTCTCTCTCTCTCTCTCTCTCTCTCTCTCTCTCTCTCTCTCTCTCTCTCTCTCTCTCTCTCTCCAGCTCAAAATAGATAGTTAATTCATGTTATACACTAATGTATGTATATATATATATACTATATAATTAATAAAATAATATAATATTAATATATATATATATATATTATATATATATACATAAAGAGAGAGAGAGAGAGAGAGAGAGAGAGAGAGAGAGAGAGAGATTACATCGAATCTTCAGAGGGTGTCCATGACAAGTTGTAAAAGGATCAAGTAAATTACTTCGAAACGTTTCGCACATGAAACATCTGTGCATCATCAGTCTGTGAAAGAGCAGTAAGACAAATAAATAACATACAAAACCATAAAACACAACCAGAACTCACATGTATTAAAATAGTCTCAATATTAACAAAAAAAAAAGGACAATGCACTTGTATAGAAAACTAATATTGTCATACGTACATACTTCAGATCTGGTATTAAGTCAATAAAACATCAAGTAATTTTAAGATACCATGTAAAAACGCAAGAAAAAACTCAAAACTTGTCATTGCCCTGGAATTTGACGATATATCAATTATTCGTTTCGTCGAAATTCATTTATAGTGTTACAGTAAACTTCCATTGCTAAGACTATTAAAATCTATTCGCTACGACACTGAAAAGTTTTGTTAATTACTTTCGCTAAGGAACGAAAGGTGGATAATATTAATTTCGCTAAGGAACGAAAGGTGGATAATATCTTAATAAAAGTATGAATAAGAGTTTTTTAGTTGGTGAAATTACAAATGTTGATGTAAATAAGAATCATTGTCAGGTTAACGTAATAAGAACGCTATTAACGTTTTAAGTTCAGTTATTGTTCCTGAAGGAAGTAATGTATGGCGAACTTCAGAACTGGGTGAGGAAATATTATTATATTTCGTATTTATTTTAACGAGTAGTGCCCTTAGAATTTACCTTACAACAATTTATTTTATACATGAAGTATTATTCATTCATTTCGTTCAAATAAATAAGTGTCGAATTCACTATATAATTTTTATTGAAGCTGTCGTTCTTTTCTTTTGTATCTATGATAAAAGAAATACTGTTTTCGAAAAAAATCACATTGAAGCGGAAACATCTCACCTTCAACAAAGAACAATGGAGATATTTCTAATATTCTGTATTTTACTGAAATCCTCGAAGTCATTTTTAATTTCCTGCTTTTTACTGAAATCCTCGAAGTTATTTTTAATTTTCTGTATTTTATTATTTTTATTACATCCATAATATCTGAGTGTGATTATGAAGCCATAAGAAGCATTTTCCTCAAGATATTATTGCTGTGGTGTGTATATGAGCATGTGTTCGCGTGTGTGTGTGTGTGTGTCTGTGTGTGTGTGAAAAGGCCATTTAGCAGCTAATCAATCGGTGTCTAGCTGGTGCAGCTAGTAACAGTCTAAGAGTGATTGCCATCTTTGATTTTTTTCTATTTTTTTCCATCTCAAGAGCTCGGATAATACAGACTAAGATTTTCATCTCAGTGGACCTTTTTTCGGGCGCATGAAAGAAACCGTGCTGCTGCAAGATGATCCATTTTCTAACATGCTGTTTAGCAATTAACTGAAGTAAAGTAATGACTTTTATCAAACTTAGAATCATAAATGATTTCACATGTCTGTGTATACGAGGCGTATATGTGTGTTTATGCATTTCATGAGTCTGTACGGATAAATATTGGTGTACTAGAATCAATGTTCAGTCACCTTTGTAGAGATGTTTACTTTATTTCCGTATATGGTCATAACTGAATTGGAGTATTTCCGAGAAACTTGGACGGAAGTTGGTCTGTATTTTGTGTACATAGGATAAAGGCTGCTGCATATACATAGGGAAGTTTAACTCAAGCAGTATTACACTGGCCCTTTGATTAATCGTGAGCATAGGGCCAACGTGTTACGGGATAAATTTCGACAACCAAGTAAGATTTCTGCTCAAAAGGATGACCTTAGGGAAGCATTATATACTATATATGAATCAGCAGTAAGCTCCACCCGGTAGGCATTGAAAGGCACTTTTCTTGGTAGCTATTTTCATCTTGGTCCCAAATGCTAATATCTCCAAAAGTGTTGAAGATTGAAGCAAAAATATTTTGACAGATAAAATCTTACATCTTTCAAATTTCATCCCATATAAGATTTATTTTTAAAATATAAATTCACATTTAAATTATGTTAATCCTTTGATGGTTTAACCTGAAGCTTTGCGAGTTATCGCCTTTTGGACGCCGTATTGGTAGTAATAATAATAATAATAATAATAATAATAATAATAATAATAATAATAATAATAATAATAATAACAACAACAATATGTACTAATAATAATACTAATAGTAGTAGTAGTAGTTTAAATTCTTCATGTTTCGTACGTTGAACACATTACATATATCCCTCTCCATTATTTCACGAGTCACTTATTCCTGATAGAAATTAATATGTCCACCAACTCACGTCGACAACTCTTTCAAGTCATCACTCAGATGTTCCTTCGAGGGACTTTTTATCTTATTTTTAAATCTCCTTTTTAGGTTACTGCTGCACGGTGGGATATAATTACTTTTGAGACCACCTTTGTCTCCGCTGCTTATTTGCAAGAACGCCGTTGATAATTTCCGTCGAAATGGCGCCATAATTCATCGGTTCCCCTTCGTTCATTATGGGTCATAATTGTGAATTATGTCCTTCAAGAAGCTGCGCTGGGTTTAATCTTTCCTCCGTCACGGAGAAGTTTTTATTTTTATTGCTCTCGGTCAAGGGAAGACGAATATTATACCGTGCCTTAATGTTAAAGTTGAACAAAAACATTGACGTGGAACTCGCGTCGTCCTTTCCCGTTTCAAGTGGGCGATATGAACAGAGAGAGAGAGAGAGAGAGAGAGAGAGAGAGAGAGAGAGAGGAGAGAACCAATTTTGTTTATTGCTGCTGAGGTAAAATGATATTTTGAATTTAACTCCATGTGATCCGGTCATGCCTGTGTTAAGATTATTTTGTAATTCCGGAAAAGCTGTTAGTGATTTCATATCAAAGAAAATCTAACAATAGCTCGCTTCAGATAAACAAAGGGGAATAGATTTCAAATCGAAAGCAAAATTTGTAAATACACTCCACAATTATCTTGAAGGGTATAGAGGGTAAAAACCTTTCCAGCGACATGAAGATAAAATAAGTTTCAGCAGAGAACAGTAGTTTGCTGATGAGTCATGCTTGCAGATAATCCTGGAACAAAATGCTGCTTCTTATCTAAAGCAAGGAGACAGGAAGCCTTCAAAAGAAACCCTTATATTTATAAAGGCCATTTGTTTATGAAAACGCTTACTCTCAAGTTGCTTGTGAGGCGTTGAGATACTGTAATATAGTGAATGGACCGGCGTTAACAAACGATGGTTATGCAAAAAGCTTCAAGTTTTACCCGTTTTTCAAAATTTTCTCTCCTAACTTCAACCGGCTTGGTAGGCTAATGCTAGTCCAGTGATCAAGAACTCTTTCCCGTAGCATGTGGATGTTACTGCTTGCACCTGCAAATGTTCCTCAGAAGCACGGATGAATTGATAATGGGTCCCGAAATAGTGACTTAAATAGTTATTCGTGGTAGTTCGTCATCGTCCGAGAATGACGAATCTGTACATTCAGGTGTCACATCTGTGATCTGTGGACTGTATTGCTGGGGGTACCTACTACTGCTCTGTGACGCCCGTGAAGCAGAAGGGACAGTTTCAGGCTGTAGGAGTAGTGGGCATTAGCCAACAGATCAAAGCCAAAGTTGACTGCCTCTACCACTGCAGTTGCACCGCCTAAACTGCGCCATTTTCCTATAGCACAGATCTCACTTCAGGTTACATGATGATGTAATTTTAACCTTTAGCGTTATTGTTAAAACGTAATTTTAATATTTTATCATAGAAGTAATTAACTCGACTATTAATTCCAGCTTTTGCATCACAGAAATTACAGTACTGTCGGGAATCATAATGGTACTGCAGATTATAAAAAATACCATCCTTTCGTTTTGATTAAAAAAAATAACGTTTAATATGTAAATGAATCAGAGTTAATTGTAACGTTAATCATAACACTATACAAAATACACGCTGAAGCTCTAATAGAAAATCTACATATACTATTTCCTATGTCTGTCAGCTGTTTTGAGTGCACTGTTATGAACATAAAAATATCACTCCAGGAATAGCCGAGAATTGAGTTGGCAAATGGTCTATTAGACCAAAGTTCATAATTATCTTTCATCATCGAGTATCAGCATATCCTGAACTGCCTTCTGGCCATAGAAACTTTTGTCAAAATTACGAATAAGAAGCATCAACGCATCAGTCTTGATTTGTTTCGACTAGATCAAATACTTGAAGTATTTGTCAGCGAGGTTAATGGTGTAGGAACTGAATTTCAGATGTTTCTAAAAGCTCTGTTGGTATATATATACCCGATTCCAGTTTAGAAATAAGATTCGATACCATAAAACACAACATCGAAGGTTGTTGATTACATTTTCAAAGACAAATAAAATTATTTTTCTCTGGAAAACAGGAAATATTCCGTCAGTATATTACAATAATACCGCTTGCATTCCACCAGGTAACGCCAGTGACCTGTAGAAATGAGTTACTTGATAGCTGACATCAGACACAAATAAATATAGCTCAATATTTTCAAGAACTCCTGGTTTGAACTGGATAAACAATACAGTTGCGTTGCATACTGAATAGAATCAGAGGACATAAAAATAACAGTGGAATAAAACATGCAATAAAGTTGTTCAGTACAGGACACTGACTAGAATTAAACATTCATACTCCAGTGTTATGAAACATGCATAGCGGAATACACAAAAATGCACATTGACGACTCAATGTATATACAAAAAAAGTTGTGGACAAAGTTTGATACAACAAGTTTTTACATGCAATTGAAATACGAAGAGGAAGCCTGAAAAAATGACATAGAATAATAAAAAAAAATCGTAGATTATTCTTTTTTGCATTTGACAGGTATAGGCTTTGTTAATGAAATCATGGATTTACAGTTGTGTGTTTGTGTATTATATATACACACACACCACACACACACACATATATATATATTATATATATATATATATATATATATATATATAATATATGTATGTATATATATAGATATATATATATATATATATATATATATATATATCTATATATATGTGTGTGTGTGTAGTATGCATACATACATTACATACATTATATATATATATATATATATATTATATATATATATATATATATTATATATATATATATATATAATCTTCTGATCACTTATACCAGATTTTCCTGTATCTATGAAAATAATTATAATTTCTAATTGAATGGAAGATGTTGGCTGCCAGTGTTAAAACTGCAGTACATTGTCATGATTCTCACATTAATTTTGAATAGTAAAAATCGGTTTTGCTATTTCAGTTAGTTCCCATTAATTATGTTCTTCATTTTTTCTCCACTCATGCCAATTTGAAGGACGTTTTCAAATCACCCAATGTTAATTATATCTATGAAGCTTTCATCTGAACCCCCCCACATATAATTGATGTGCAGCAGTGACTTTGAATATTGCATATATATATATATATATATATAATATATATATATATATATATATATATATATATATATATATATATATGTATATATATATATATATATATATATTATATATATATATATATGTTATATATATATGTATTATTATATATATACTATATATATATATGATATATATATATATATATATATATATATATATATATATATATATATATATATATATATATATATACATATATACATATATATAATATATATATATTATATATATATATAACACATAGTATATTTATATATAATATATATATAATATATATATATATATATATATATATATATATATATATATATATATATGCAGAAGCAGCCAGGTACTATGTCGTACCTCTAAGTAAATGGGGGATACAATCCAACAAGAGTAAATTCCTCTTGTAGTTTTAAAATTTAAAATATGTTACTTGTATAGGATTAAGCTTTTCGACCATCAACTGTGGTCTTATTCAAGAACAAGACCACAGTTGATGGTCGAAAGCTTTAATCCTATACAAGTAACATATATTTTAAACTACAAGAGGAATTTACTTCATTGTGGATTGTATCCACCCCATATATAGTATATATACACACAGTTACACACACACAAACATTCCTTAAACCGGATTTCTCAAATTGTCCTAGTTCTTAACAAGACAGATGATGCACGAAGTGACTTAATTTGAGAGATACTAAACATTAATCGCAGTCTGTGTGTACACTAAAGCACATTAGACTTTTAAGGTTCACCTTAATTCAAGTATTGCCAACAAATATGTATTTGCTGTTTTGGGTCTCTGTTTTCATATTTTTGTAAGCAGTAACTTTTCCAGTTTTTGTTTGAGTACAGGAGGTAATAGCACACTTTTGGTATATCGTTTCAGTCTTTTGTCCTTAGGTAATCAACATTTGTTTACATGAAATATTACGATTATTATTAGAAAATAACGGCCTTATATTCATATACAGCAAGGCAAGAAGCTGTGACCTTACAATGTATGGTGGCGCATATATATTAGAATAAGATATGCTAAAAAGAAGAGATGGTTCAAGTGTTTCATAAAAATTAACAACAGATCTGGTACGTAATCAGTATTCATATAATCAAGACTAGATCTGGTGTTTATTCGTTCATGGGCAACATATATAATATAAACATAAATAAAGACAGGAAGAACAGAAAAGTTGGACCAGTATTTTCACTGGTCCAGCTTTTTTTTTTAACCTTCCATTTCATTCGACTGTGACGGAACTTTTAAATACGTCTCATCCTCAGCGCACCGTAATTTGAGAGGAGAGTCGATCGGGACTGCGAAATAATTAGAATAATTACATCACAGTCACCTTCCTCCGCCGAAGCATCGCCCCCAACAAAAGGCTGCGAAATAATTATAAGGAATGCTTATGCTTCATTTCATTGTTTCTCCTCGGATAAATAAAATACTTGGGGAAAACTTCGGCGGGAGCAATGTCTCGGCTCGAAAAGTGTTATTAATTAAACTGTTTCGTTCTGATAAAAAAGAGAAGCGAAAGAAGAATCCTTAATTAGCAAAGGCTCGGAATTCTTCTAGATCTTTTCTTATCTGCTGCTCGATTTTTTGAAGTTTTTTTTTTCTTCTGTCAGCATTCTGTTTTACAGTTTACATAGTTCTCCAGTTTGTTTTCAACAATGAAATTTTCATTTTTCCTTGATCGTGGAAATATTGACTTGCCAAATATTTTCATTTCACGTGACAGTGATATTTTCTTCCCTTCCTTGATCGTAGAAATATTAACTTACGAAAGATCTTCATTTACACTGGGAAGTGATATTTTCCTCTATTCCTTGATCAAGGAAAAATTGACTTACAAACGATTTTCATTTACATTACGTAGTGAAATTTTCCTCCCGTCCTTGATCGTGGAATTATTGACTTACTAAAGATCTTCATTTACACTGGGATGTCTTACTGTAACCGTTTTTTTTTTTTTTATAGTAAATGCCGGCGACAATTAGGTAAAGGTTATGATGTATATGTACCAATTTACCAGTTTTGTCAAGTGTTATATGAACTTACCTGGTAGTCATTGGTTACCAGCCTTGGATGATCTGCAAGTTTCCCAGATTAGCTGAAACTGATGGTGACCTAATCTGAGGAGGGAATTAATTTTGAAATCCTTAAAGTCTTAATAATCAAAGAAGATTCTCTCTCTCTCTCTCTCTCTCTCTCTCTCTCTCTCTCTCTCTCTCTCTCTCTCTCTCTTTTTCTCTCTCTCTCTCTCATTTCTCGTTGAATTGATTTGATTGATGAAGTTTAGGCTTTAAAATCTAGTACTAGGTGCGCTTGTCTAAGGATCTGACAAAAGACCTGGGAATATTCGCCAATATAAGGCACCGTCTATAAATTACTCTTGTGATGATAGACACTTTATCCAAACAGAAAATTGGTCGTAAAAGCCGATAGATAATCACGGTTATTTTAAGTTTAAGGTAAATTGATTCGGAATTGGTGTTATGTGATTTAATTTTTTTTTTTCGTTTTTTTACTCGTAGGTCATAAGAGGGCAAACCCAAAACTGATTCAATTTCAGCATAGTTTCACTTATTTTACGAGTCTTATAAGTGTTTATGTTTTGACTTTTAATTTTTTTTATACCAATGAATCTGCTAAATTCAGGTATGATATAACGGTAATATATAAATCATATAAACAGATAAACGAGGAACGTTACTTACACGAATGAATTTCCTTTTAAGATAAGCATGTGTTAAGCCAGCGAGGTGAGCTATATGTGCGATATCACATTGATTCCTCTCTCTCTCTCTCTCTCTCTCTCTCTCTCTCTCTCTCTCTCTCTCTCGCCAATAAGCCTGCGCCTGACAAGCACTTTTGATAGTTAATTGAATGCCGACCTACATGAATAGATTCCCTGATTAAGCAATACATGAAGTAATAATGAGAGATTTTCACTTTCCTTATTGCAGTGATCGTCTTTCCTCTCTGCCATTCCTGGTTCGTTTTCCCGTTGACCGTTCCTCTTCACTCTCTCCTTTTCTTGTTTCGTTTTCCCTTTGATCTTTCCTCTTTCCTCTCTGCCATTCCCGTTTCGTTTTCCCTCGGACTGTTTCTCTTTCCTCTCTCTCATTCCTATTTCGTTTTCCTGTTGACCGTTCCTCTTCACTCTCTCCTTTTCCTGTTTCGTTTTCCCGTTGACCGTTCCTCCATTTGTCTTTATGAATTTGTATCACATCACCATAATCCATGTACATGCATTAATCTACAAATGTCCTTTAATATCCAATTCGCTTTACCTCGGAATTAATATATTTTCATATATGTTAACCAAAGGGGAATTTTTTAGCTGATGATGATTTCGTCCTCTCGTGGATTCGAACCAGCGCACAGATGAGAAATCAGGGCTTCGGTGACGTCTTTTACCGATTCGGCCAATTAGGAAATTTGTACCTTATGAATATGTACACACACACACACACACACACACACACACACACACACATATATATATATATATATGTGTGTGTGTGTGTGCTGTATATATATATATATATATATATATATATATATATATATATATATATATATATACATACATACATACATACATACATATATATATATATATATATATATATATATATACATATATATAATATATATATATATATATATATATATATATGTGTGTGTGTATATTTACATATATATTTATACATATTTATTTATATATTTATATGCTGCCATTGCAATTAAACAGCAAAACATTTAAAATCAATATCTTCTTCTGTGTTTTAGAATATGTATCGTATACAAAATATGCCCAGCGCTCCCAATTTAACGCCAGAGGACAACAAAACATTGACTTTCCTCTTTGCCGTAACCGAACTATGCATGGCAGCCACAGTAATTAGCAAAAGACCAACTTCATAAAAAACGGTTTTCGAAACCGGAAGTGTTTTTTTTTCAAGGAATATAAAGTGGGGTTCAAAACACTAGAAAACGTTGTCATTATTAAATTGCATTATTAAACGAACTGTGGCTAAATGGTAATTTACTATAAGGGCAAAACAGCCATATTAGAATCGCAAATTCAGTCTATTTAAATTATTGTTTATCTGAAATGTTACATAAATTGGACGTTTACTGACGATTATCTGTTTAAACGAAAAGCTTTGCATTTGTCATGTAAGCTTAAATTAACATTTGATACATAATATGAAATAAACTAGCAAATATAAAATAATAGAAAGGAAACACAATGCAATTGTTTTTAATCCCTTTATTATAGAATTACGAAGAAGTCCCCATAAAGAAAATTCCACACAAATGATGACATCAAATTGAAAGGAATCATCAACAAGTGAGGTGATGAACTAGGCATTACTTCGACCCCTAACTGCAACCCCTTCCATTCCTCTTACTATACCTCCGTTCACATTCTCTATCTTCCATATTACTTTCCACCCACTCCTGACAGTTTTTCCAACATTATTCTCAGCACTGAATGACCTTATAGATCCAAAATATTGGTATGAGCGCGAGTGGGGATATTCAGTAATTCTTGTACAAAATCTACAAATTAACGTGAGCACCTGTCTAGATATTTTCGCCATTGAAGTAAGAGATATAGGATCTAACCCTTTACACTGATATATAAAAACAAACTAAGAATTTTCACGTAGAGGCCTCTTTCCTTTATACTTTAGCATTTGTCATATTTGATACTGAAAGCTTTCGTGTTTCATTTTCTAAAATGTAGAATGTCGGATGTGATGGAATCTCGCCTTCTAGTTTTGCGTATCTGTTTCCATGTCAAAGGGGCCGTTCTTTCCTTTGCATGCGCAACAAGTAAGACTGGGACAGAGTATATCTTTTTACAACCTGTTCTCTTTTTTATAGAATTGTTGTTACGTGACAAAAGAAAAAGGAAAAAAGAACGCCCTGGAATCAGTATAGGAAATGAGTTGCTACATAACAGCCTTTTTCAGTAATGGGAGAGCCTTGCCTTTGTGTGTGCGTGTGTGTGTGTGTGTGAGAGAGAGAGAGAGAATTGGATAGGTGTTCTCAGTGATTGTCTCACTTGATGTAATAAATATATTGATATTTATACACAGAAAGAAATAAAAAAGTATTTTCATTACGAAGATATTGATTTAGAAACTTGGTGTGCATGCATATATATATATATATATATATATATATATATATATATATATATATATATATATATATATATATTATATATATATATATATATATATATATATATATATATATATATAGATAGTGTTACTTTTGTTAATGATTGTAAGATTGTTTAAAGCATAGTTAATGATTCGTGGAATCCTCATGTCACTGAACCTCTGTTTCTGTCTCTTTGTAATATGGAAGATATATGAAAAGTACCCTTGTTTCTTTGTTGATATTCTTTCTAGTTGGTTTTTAATTCTGCTTTTACTCTGGAGTTCTTTCTTGTTAATAGTTAATGTATTTCGATATTCCATTATCTATATCACCAAAGGCCTTATAATTTTAAAATCTTTAATTATTTGCTTATTTTGTAATCTGGTTTTATCGTGTTTTGTTTTCACGTTTCTCTCTTCCCCGTCTGTTTTATTTATTTATTTAGATAATTTTTTTTTCATGATGGCCTAAGGAATTTTCTTTCGTGACTTATTCTATAAGAATACGTGAATTTATGTGTGCAACAGTTATAAAAGTAATGATAAAAATAGAAATCATAGCGATTTCATACAGAAATGGTGGGAAATAAAATCACCTCATAAACGACAGGCTATTCGGAAATTTTCTGTGTATTATTTTTATTTCTAGTTCTCTCCACCCCCCCCCCCCCCCCCCCACCCCCCACCCCCAACAAAGGTCACTACAAGCCGTGAGTTACATCACGCACGAATCGATTGATAGCGAGACCTTTAAAACAAAATGTATATATATATGTTTTCATGAATAAATTGCAAATGAAAGCATTTGCCTGAATATTGCTCAACATTTACGTTTAAACCGGGCTTATTAAATAGGGTTTAGCTTAATGCTTTGTGCAAACTATTGGGGTCTTCTTTTTCACTTTTTAGTGAATAACCAATTAAAGCTGAAGTGTCAATCATCAGAATTTATTTTTTTTATATATATATTTTTTACGGCGCTGTGATGTGATCTTTCGACAGGAATTGTTTATTTGCGTTCGTGAATTTCCTTTGATATATATTTCTCTCAAATAAAACGTGCGGAAAATTGATGATTTTATGGAGGATATATTCTAGGTGTTTGCAAATGATTTTATGTATAGTTTGTCAGTATTAACAGCCACATCAGTTGTCACTTTTTTCCTGTATATTGTGACTGCTTACAGAAGAATTCTTTACATTATGATTTGCTTCAGGTGTTAAATGTTAATCGGGGGAAAAAAAAAACCGGATACATGATTTCTCATTTCGGTTCGAAATGGTCCATGTTGAAAAATATTTTGAAAAACAAAGTGAAGAGTGCGCGTCTAATCAAAGTAAGCCTGGATATTTTATGTTTTTTTAAACAATTGAGGTTCCCAGTAAACGTAGGCGCTATTTCTTGTATCGGTTCAAAACCCGTGTCATTATTCTTTTTGTATTTTGATGAACGCATTTGAATGGTTTTGTTCTTTAAAGAAATAAAAACACTAATCTTCTCCTCCGTTTATAATAGAACTGTAAGAATAAAATATATATTTTCCAATTCAGATTTAATCAAACAAATAGTAATTAATTAATGTGAATTTTAATACATGGCTTGACTTTATCAGAAAGCTACTCAGCTAGTTTCAAATCATGAGATTTATTCTATTTATATTTCTCATTATATCCAAGCTTTTGAATTCTCTACCTGATCTTATTTTCCGTTTCCCTTCTTGGTGTATGTTTTATATGCATATATGTATGTAATACTTCTCAGTTTGCTTCGAACCCAGACTGGTTAAAAAAAGAAAAAAAATGCGCCGAAGTTTCTTGAGCCGCGGCCTGTGAAACTTTAATCACGACCCGGTAGTGGCCTGTCATATAGTTGCCAGACGCACGATATTGCGAACTTTAATCCTAAGTAAGATAAAACCAACTGAGGCTAGAGGGCTTCAATTTGGCATGTCTGATGATTGAGTTTGCATGATTAACATACTCTTTTTCAGCCCTCTAGCCTCAGTAGTTTGTAAGATCTAAGGGCGGACAGTAAAAAGTGCGGACGGACAGATTAGCCCATTTCAATAGTTTTTTTTTTTTTTTTTTTTTTACAGAAAACTAAAAGTGAAAGTAAAGATTGTGCATAAGTGCAAATTCCAGGCGAACTCGAATGAATGTTTACTGAAATTATATGAACTCAATACGACTAAGGAAGACGAGCATTACCTTTAGTT
>NC_061103.1:25814552-25854552 GCF_015104395.2 Macrobrachium nipponense | reverse complement strand
TTTAATCCACTAGAAGTGGAATAAATTGTAATGACATCGCTACTAATACATTGTCAGAGGGACATTTCTCTCTGTCTCTCTCTCTCTATCTATTATAAATTTATTTGTTATATATAATTATATATATATATAATATTATATATACATATTATATATATATATATGTGTGTATATCATATAAAATATATTTATATATATATATATATATATATATAATATATATTGTGTATGTATGGTTGTTATTTTCCAAGTATTGTTTACTATATAAAATTATAAATTGCAATACTTGATAATGGCGAAGGAATTCGTAATATTTTATTTTTATTTTTTATTCTTTCCCTTTCCCTTTCTTTGATACTAACCATTTCCTTATAATTGGTTTTTGAATGAAAGAATGACATAAAAACGATGATTCACAAAGCATCCTTTCAAGAATGACCCACAATTTCTGTTATTATGTTAATTGCTCTCTCTCTCTCTCTCTCTCTCTCTCTCTCTCTCTCTCTCTCTCTCTCTCTCTCGTCGAAAGCCAGCCTCAGCCAAAGGACACCCAATATCAGTCCGTTAACGTCTTCTGTAAGAACCAGGATCCTCACTCGAACTTTTTCTGTAACTTTCATTGTTAAGATTTTCACTTCCGAGATAAGAGCCACTTTCCCCCGTTTCTTTTGGTGAACTTATGATACAGAGTTCGACACCTCAACAGTCTTCTACGACTTCCGGCTGCAGGTTATCAGGTTTATGGGTTTTGTTAAGTTTCCGTGGGGAGTTTCCTGTGTCATTTATTGCTTATGTATGAATGGGATTACTATTTAAAAAAAAATTTCCCCTCAGCTGACTCCAGTAGTGTTTCTTTTACCAGCATAATGCGAGTCGAAGCATTTTGTACCAACATTTAGCATTCTATATAAATTTATGGACAAACATTTTGTGATAGCTTGGAGGTCAGTTTATTGGAAGCTGAATTTTTTTTATCTTATCTTAAAAATCGTTTGATAAAGTCTTGAAAATCGTTTGATAAAGTCTTCAAAATCGTTTGATAAAGTCATGAGAATCGTTTGATGAAGTAGGCATCTTTGTAACCTACTCCAGGTGGAAACACCATCAATTAAGTTTATTAGGGAGTAAATCTGTCGCTTACCAAAAGGTACAAGTTTCAAACACTTCTTATTGGTTTCAGATGCATCACCTGTGAGGATATTATTGTGAATAAAAGATAAAGATACATTCATGGAAGGCAAATTGAAGTATGATCGGAAAGTTACATTTATAAGGTATGGTGAAGTAGAGTCAGTAAGATACTCGTACATTTAAAAGCTATGGTGAAGAATGGTGAGAATATCTTGCGCTGTGTAATATATTGATATATAAAATAAGATATATTTAGGAAAAGGAAAATTTTAAGATTATCAGGAATTAGAACTAAACTTGATATTCAAGTTCTTCGTCTTCTTCGTTCCTTGTTGGACGAGTGGTTTCCGTGTTCGCCTACCGATTCGGTAGTCCCGAGTTCGATTCCCCGCTCTGACAACCTGAAATCAGAGGAATGTGTATCTGGTGATTAGAAATTAATTTCTCGATATAATATGGTTAGAATCCCACAATAAGCTGTAGGTCCCGTTGCTAGGTAACCAATTGGTTCCTAGCCACGTAAAAATATCTAATCCTTCGGGCCACCCTTAAGAGAGCTGCTAATCAGCTCGGTGGTCTGATTAAACTAAGATTTATACTTTCATTAGGTCAGTATGGCATAGCATTTCTGTACGGCCAAACTGTTAGGAATAGTAAAATCTGAAAGTTATTTTTTTTTTTACATTACAGCATAACTTACTTATAATCCTTTGGTAACGACGAACGCTTATTGTTATTTCCTATGTATTTTTCCCACTACAATGTTATACTTGATATCGCGAAGTGTTAGAATTTTATGGATCATTTCCTATTTTGGGCAATGTTTGAAGTCGTTTGTTTTTGGTAATATTCTATTACATAATGCTCGTAGTCGTTTGGAATAGCTATTAAGCAGTTTGTTGAAAGTATTTCGAGTTACGTGAAATAAAAGGGATAGGGATATTATTCCCTCATGGACGATGATCAAGAGGTGGATCCATGACTGCAGAAATTACAGCATAAAGATGTCGCAATAAGCAGTGAGTTTTTTTCTTCTTTTTCTTCTTTTCTAATTTTCGGAGCGTCGAACTAAAATGAGGTTTCATGAATTAAATCTTGAAATAAAAACATTCCACAATTTGTGATTGGTATTTATTTTAGACAAGTTTGATTATAAAGAATTTGGGATTCATCGTGCTGCCACCCACCCACTCACACTCACATACAGACATTTTTTAACACACACAACACACACACACACACACACACATGATATATATAGATATATATATATATATATATAGATATATATATATGTGTGTGTGTGTGTGTGTGTGTGTGTGTGTATGTATATATATACTACATGCGTTGGTCCAGGCCTTCTGCTGTTCTGTTTATATATATCTATATATATATATATATATATATAATATATATAATATATATATATATATATGTGTGTGTGTGTGTGTGTGTGTGTGTGTGTGTGTGCGTATTGTGTGTGTGTGTGTGTGTAGTTATTTATTTTAAATGCTTTTCAAATATTTTTTAAACGCTTTTATGGTTGTCTCTCTTTTTTTTTTAAATTGTCTTTTAATATGGTGGTAACAAGTACATAATGATATACCTCTTACTGTTTGTACACAATTACTGTTGAAGTTCATGGCTTTTCCAGCCTGGTAAGATGTATCAAGAAATTTGAAACTTCGTGTATAAAATGGTTAAATGAAAAAAGAAAGAACGACCTTCCGTTATTCATATATATATATATATATATATATATATATATATATATATATATATATATATATATATATTTATATATACATACACACACACACACAAACGTTATAACGTACGTTAAGGAATACTTCCTCCCTTTTGGGAAGGTAGTAAAATATCGCCGCATTCCCCTTCCAGACAGTATTAATAAGTGAAAGAACGTTTGGTCCGCCTGGGGATGGATGACTTTTGTCTCCTCCGCCCTTCCCGGGATCATATCTGGCCAGTTTCCCTTCAAGAGCACCGAGTTCAGGCCCTTCTTCGGAGAGGCCGTTGTTATTAATGGAATTTTGATGAGATTTCAAATCCCTCCGTATTCAGCTCTCTCTCTCTCTCTCTCTCTCTCTCTCTCTTTGAAAACTTTGAGTTTGATCCCTTTATTTTCACAAGGCTGTTTGTCTCACTCTGCGAGTTTCTTGTGATTATAGTTCTGAATATCTCTCTCTCTCTCTCTCTCTCTCTCTCTCTCTCTCTCTCTCTCTGAACTTTTGAGTTTTATTCCTTTATTTTCACAAGCCTGTTTGTCTCACCCTGTGAGTTTCTTGTGATTACAGTTCCGAATATTTCAACTCTCTCTCTCTCTCTCTCTCTCTCTCTCTCTCTCTCTCTCTCTCTCTCTCTCTCTCTCTCTCTCTCTCTCTTTTACAGTTCCTGATATCTAATATGTTTTATTTTTCAGTTCTAGTTGCTAAATAGGAAATGTTATTTCCACATAAATGTGAATTAAGTTGGTTTTTGGTTTTCATCCTCTCAGCTTGTTGTATTTAAAGGTATTTTCCTCTTGGACGGTAATGTGATAAAGTTTTTCTCTTATTTGTTTCGCAATGAAGTTAATTTTCATTTTCAAATAGAAGCACATGGTCCTTTTTTTTATTTTTTTTTCCAACTGAAAGGAAGAGTGGAAACTTTTAAGTCTTCATATTATAAATGCTGTATTTCTTTTGTATGGTCGTTTGAATACTTCAATATTGATTTTCCTTTTGTTGATAGGTAAAGGAAAATATACCCAGAAGAAGCAGATATTAAGGGCAGAGTATTCAAAGAAAATGGGATGAAGAAACTGCAGGTACAAGATGTATTAATTAATCTTTTAGATATTTTCGAAAACTGATATCCAATGGTTTTTTTTTAAAGTTCATGTAAAGTGAAGGGCTAGAATGGTCAATCAAATTATTAGGCGTCTAAAAAAAATCTGGAAAGTTACTTGCGAAAGTAAGATTATACATTAGTATTGTACTATCCGTATTATTGTATATAGACGAGAATGAAGGTATGACAGGGAAATTATTTATCAATGATTAAGTCGATTTGTGAATACAAAGAGTCAGATAACAGGAGAGAAGGGAAAGGGAAAAACGATGCCTTAAGGGAAATCATTTTAAGTTCCAGAAAAGATAATGTTGACGGCGAGACTATCATTTGCTTTTCATTACCTCTGAAAGAATAGTACAATAGATGTCCCCATGAAAATGAATGTATTATTATTAAATGGTATTTAAAATGCCTCGAGTCGATCTTTATTTTAAAAAAAATCAAGATTAATTCAATGAAATGGGTTAATAATAATGTGAAATAAACTTTATCGATATCCTGAAGAAAATAGGTATGCATTTATTATGTTAGATATGCATAACTTTTTTTTATCAAGGAGAATAATCTTATGCTTTATATGTTAAAATTAACTTTTTTTAGTTTTTAGTATATGGTCTTTTTTTCTACGAAAAGAAACGCTAGGATTATAGTATTATTATTATTATTATTATTATTATTATTATTATTATTATTATTATTATTATTATTATTATTATAAACTGTTCTATAAATGCACATCAAACTTTGAAATATAAAAAGATACTAATTTTATTTTTTTCCCTTTTTCACATCAAGTAACACCGCGATTCATGACAGTGAAAAGAACAAACCCAAACCCGTATTATGAAGACCGTTTGTGGGAAAACAAAAAGAGCATAATGAAGAGAATATCAGGAAGGGGACGTTTTACGACACGGCAAATGCTTCATAATTTTGCCTTAAAACGGGCCGCAGGCATAAAGTTTCCCAAATGGACAGTGTAGTTAAAATAAAGCTAATGGTCCGCGGCAAGAATTATTGCGCCGGTGCACCTTTGCATTACATCGTTACGGTGGTGTTAACGTTAGTTATGTATGTGAATATTAGCAATAACCAAAGGTAACATGTATGCATGTATGTATGTATGTATGTATGTATGTATGTATGTATACAAATATATCTGTATGTGTGTATTATATTATATATAATTACATGGTATGTATGTATGTATGTATGCATTACATATATGTGTGTGTGTGTCACTTATACACATGTGAATTTTTGTGGATTCACTAATATTAAGCCACAAATACTTGGGAAACAGCTTTCTTGATAGAATACTATACTGCTAGAAGGAATATTTTTGGTAAGAGGATAAAGCTTTAACTAGCTGCACTAAGATAGTCAGCGGTCAGTAAACGTAGAATATAACACAGACAGGTTATATTAAACGATTGACATTTATAATATCATAAGCGTAAGGTTTCTAAGACCGCAAGTAACAGACGAGACGGAGCAAGATTGTCTGTAGTTACAAATAAAGTAAATAGTTATTTGAAGATGGTTTTAATTAGTTATATGCAGAGTCAGTAGGGCATTAAATAGCAGGTGCTCTTCAGTCAAATTGTATTATATTCTTCAGACACTGCACTGGAATAGTTTTGAGATGAGTTGAGCGTGAAAATTTATCGTAGGATTAGTTACTTATTAACATATTTAGTAACATTACGGATCAAGATTTTCTGGGCAGTTAATGGCAGGTTGTGTCACATTTAGATAGTGATCCGTGAAGTAAATAATTAAGAGGCAACTGGAATACTGTAATGGCTACTTAAGAAAAGAGAACTTTAAGACTGTTTTGGCTACTTAAGAAGAGGCAACTATAATGCTTTTATACTTAAGAAAAGAGAACTATAAGACTGTAACGGCTACTTTAGAATAGGCAACTATAATGCTATTATACAAAGGGTCTCTAAGATATTTAGTGATGGAATTACCTAAGAACAGCTGGAAGCGAATGTTGATTAATAGAATGGATATTTAAGAGGAGACAGCTATAGTTTTATTATGCTCTGGGTTCATAAGACAGCAATAGATAAAATGACCTAAACTGAAGTAGACGAGGACTTTGTTTCATAGAGTCGCTAATTTGATAAAAACGTGAGGATGACCGTAAAAACATAAACTAAAGACTGTAAATATTATGATGTCGCCAAAGAAAATTTAAAATTAGTCCCTAGATAACGACCTCCGAACTTTGTTGGGTGTCAATATCTAGGAAAGATCCAACCATCTGTATCATGAAGGGCTTAACAAGATAAATGACAGGGTAGTGATTATTCATAGGTTTGGGATTAATTGATTAATTAATACATATCGAAAATACCGTTATGAACTGGAATTTAAAGTCAGTAATTGATTGTATTCCGTAGGATGAGCTGAAGGAAAAGTAAATGAAAAGCCAGAGTTGTAAATTTTAATATGCTTATGAACGTTCATCCGTTACAGGGATATCGTAAGTTATCATTTTAATTAAAAATGTAGATTAAGGTTGCGTCTTTTAATAACACGCGTAACACCTTCAATTGTGTATAAAACTTCATTTCTATAGGGATCAATTCTGTCACTTTTTTTATTTTTTTTTATTTTTTTTTTTTTTATTTTTTTTTTTTTTTTTAAGTGTGATATCGTTGTATGTTAAATTCAGCTTTCCCTCTTATCGAAATTTATCTTTGATTCGTCGTTTTGATATTTACATACATAACTAACATATATAAATATGAGCCAACGCGCAATAATTTAGTATTCTGTCAAACTATCTCATAATTTATCGTCTCGAGTTTTATTAAAATGACAAATTCATTTATGATATTCTTACGATCACATTTGCAGCTAGTTAGTCTGCATGACTGAGATGTTGAATATAATTTAATTATTTGGTTTAAGTCTTTTATCATTCGTCATCTATAAGCTAATGTTATTCTGCGACAGGAATATTTCGTATAATACTTTACAATTTTCATTACAGCGTTATATCGCTATCTATTTTCCACTTGGTACAAAAAAGTAAAATCTATTTTAAGTTACCTTAGATGAATGTCTATCTGAGCAGATCTTGCTATCTTTCTAATAAAGGACAGTCTTCAGGGCTGGGTCCGTTCTTCCTGCCTCTTTGTTGAGAGCACGCCTCTCATTTCTTTATAAATATAATTGAAATTCAATTTATATTAAACTGAAAACTTTCCTTGCTGCTAACAGCTTGCAAGTATGAATATCAGTGCACCATAGGATCACATATCAGAAAATATTGTTATGTTATTTGGCAGCAAAATTTCTAGGTCCTTGGGTCAAGTCGACGAGTTTCCCTTGAAATTCCTGGCTAGCTCGCTCATCAGCAAGCCCGAAACTAACTTGGGAGAATATTCTTTCTCCCAAATCTGGGACGAACTATCCGCTCCGAAGCACAGATCCCGTCTAAGGGAGATAAAAATAATTGGTTGTTCTATACACTGATACCGAAGGAGAGTAATTGAGGTTAATTATATCATTCATTCCTAACCTGGGACGCTGTTGAATGCGGCAAATTGTTCGTTAATAATAGTACATCTTCGATCATTTCATTGCGAATATACGTTTCGTAATGATTGTGTTTGTAATGATGGTTCAATTGTTCTCATGTGGCTTTGTAACACATTTAGTATCTACCACAAAATTTGTGTGTGTATGTATATATATATAGATATATATAATTTATATACATATATATCTATATATAATTTATATACATGTATTATACATATATATATTACTGTATATTACATATATATTCAAATATAAGTCTCTTTGATGTTTTTACTTGAACATAAGAAAGAATAAAATCAATTCAACACAATAAGTTCCAAACCTTGCGAAATTGCCGTAGATAGGATTTATATATAACGAATGGGTGAAAAATTAAATCCCGCCTGATAGATTCGTCTATACAGATTTCGAATCCTGCAAGTTCAGTAAATAAACGTCTCTGCTAAGTGTTCAGACATCATATCCTCATTAAATGTATAGCAATTACAAGTCAGTGCTATGCGAATTATTATTATTATTATTATTATTATTATTATTATTATTATTATTATTATTATTATTATTAGCCGGTATATGACCTTAATTAGCATTGATAAATTTAAAGATGGAGCTTGGTAATTAGGAACATAATTAGGTCACCCGTGCCATGTCAGTCAGCCGGAAGCCCTTTCTACAAGAGTGAAAAAACAGGGCCTCTGGTATACCAGAATGGAGTTACTTGATTGTCGGTTAATGTGTCGGACATTGGGTTGCCATACATATATATATATATATATATATATATATATATATATATATATATATATATATATATATATACGGGTGTGTGTGTATGCGTGTATGTATATGTAATATGCATTCATGTACGTATTCTTAACCATTTGTAATTTTACCCGCTATATCAAATAATCTCAAATGGAAGAATATATAATTTGATGTTATCTGTACCAAAAAATTATGGGTTTGCTTTCCAAATCATTGCTCACGATCAATAGCCTGGCAGAATTCCAGTTTTAAAATGAGTTAACCATCAAGAAGCCTAGACATGAGTTTTTTTTCCCATGAGCCCAGGCTTTCGTTTCCCATCTTGAAAGGAAAGGGAATTATAAACTCCGCTAAAAGATCGATCATACAGCTTCCTCTTACTTAGAAGTTGGCGTAAGAGATGCTGCCAAAAGTTGGGAAGGGAAGAGCGTTCATTTTTCAGGAAATATCACAAAGCCCCGAAAACTTAATGAAAGCAGGAAGTGAAGTAGTATTCCTTTTTTTTTTGCGGCTAGGAAACGTTGGCATATATATATATATATATATATATTATATATATATATATAAATATATATATATAATATATATATATATATATATATATATAGATATATATATATATATTTGCGTATTTGTGAATGTATGTGAACTTATATTTGTAACCACTATTCTCAAAGAGAAATATACAGACTTTGGTGGGGGGTCCTGTCACCTTTCATTTATTGATTCGAATATGTATGTATGTATGCATATATATATATATATATATATATATATATATATATATATATATATATATACTTTATATTTATTGATTCCAATAAGCATTTGTATATTATTTATTCGTGTACGTTAACATAAATTTGTAACCAATGATCATAAAAAGACTCACCAATTTGGTTAGTTCCTGTGAATATATATATATATATATATATATATATAATATATATATATATATATATATATATATAGATATATATCTAATCTCATTAGACTTTCCCCATATCAGATTTTAGCTGAAATATACATCCTCAATTTCAGAAAGCTAAGTATAGGCTGGAAACGAAATTGACAGCCACTACAGTCATAGGTACTAAAGACGTATTAAAAGTGATGGAAAGAATTTTTTATAAAGTATTGAAATTAAAAAAAAAACAATGAAGCAATCGTAAAAATCTTTATAATTATCACTGCCTATCGAAAGCTAGTCCAGTTGGAACTGAAATGCTCTTGCTTCATAAAAATATCATCTATATATATTTTCTTTTACTCATGAAACCTCCATAAGGCATAAATCTCAGATCCAATAATTTCTTATGTAAATTTTGACGAACACCAATTTATGAATTGATATTTCAATAAGTGTATCATATATTAAAACAAAATATAATTCTTTATTTTTACTAAGAGCCCACATGAACAGTACCTCTGTTTTATTAACTGAAACAGAAAATGAGCGGACTGATTTAATATTGTTGACTATCAAAATTAAAGTTATGAATAAGTGTGCGTCCACAGTAAAACATGCAAACACATGCCAGTAACTTATAGCATATACATCACATACCGGTTGGATACAAGTTAACGATATATTGGAAATACAGATAGGTGCTCTATCATCGCCATCTTGATGGCGATGGCTCTATACACTGATAGTCCAGCATTTGTCAAAGATTCGTTTTCGTCTTACGGTCGCTGACTTGTTTTCAACTTGTTTGCGATATGTATCCGAGAAGTAGCCAACGAACGTTTACATGTATTAATGTAGAATGGATGAACCCAAGAAGTGTTTGTATACAAATAGAGCACAATTTCTCTGCAGGTTTTGACAACTGTAAAATTTAGTAAACTAGACTCCACTTCCCATTTTCCTTGCAGGATTTGATAACTGGAAAGTTGATTAAACTAAACCCCACTCCCCCCTTTTCTTTGCAGGGTTGCACTACTGTTGAATTTATTAAACTAGACTCTATTTCCCATTTTCTTTGCAGGCTTGAACAACTGTAAAACTTATCAAACTAAATCCCACTTTACGTTTTCTTTGCCTTCTTTGAAAACTGTTACATTTATTAAACTAAACTCCTCTTCCCATTTTCTTTTCACACTTTGGCAACTGTTAATTTTTTAAATTAAACCCCACTTCCCATTTTCTTTGTAGGCTTTGAGAGCTGCAAAATTTATTAAACTGAACCCCTCTTCCCGTTTTCTTTGCCAGGCTTTGAGCGCAATGTTCCAGGGTATCCGAGGTATTCCTACGCTGGCGATCCAGAGCTTGGAGAGCATCACTTGGTGATTAAAGGCGTGACATTAACCGAAGACGGGGAGTATCAGTGCCAAGTAGGGCCAACTATCACCGACCCACCGATTTGGACGGCGGCGAACGTCACGGTTTTATGTAAGTGCCATTCGAAGATTGTTATCGTGGTGTAAGTGGTTGTACAAAGTAGACATTAACATTTCTCTGTCTTTTTCCAGGGTATTCATTATTGTGTTGGTATTTACGAACAGTTTACATTTTCGTTTTAAGATTCGGGAGCAGATAAAAATAATGTTTAAAACATTGTCATTTTTAAAAGTAATCAGTATATAGTTTTGTTCCCTTTGCCAATGTTATAATAAAAATAATGCAAGCAGTATTCGTACAAACTAAATTATGAGACTGGCCTTTTTTGCTGTGGCCCAAAAACTTCACGGCTAAAGATATATGGCTGACGGACTGTTGAAAACTAGGTGTAATTTTTCTCAATAACAGAAGAATATCATTGCCACCTATTTGATGAAATTTGTGATGAACTTAGAATTTGGTATCTAACTGAGCAATAGACAAAGCATACATACATACATACATACATACATACATACAGACATACATACAAACAAACAGTCAGACAGATATACCAACAAATATGCTTGTGACTCTCCTTACATTCGCACAATTGCACCCAGAAACTAGAGAAAATAATTACACCAAAATAGTAAGGACTATGAAGCAAGAAAAAATAATTGCACCCAGAGTAGTAAGGACTATGAAACTATTGAAAACGCAGTTGTTAGGAAGAAGTAAAATACAAGTAATAATTTTTGAAAAATTAATCAAACTAACGCTGACAAGAGTGAACATTAGTAGTTGTGGGGTGGTACCACCCTCCCTGAAAAAAAATGGGGTGGGGGGCGAATTGGGAGTTAAAAAGATAAACGTCATCATAAGTGCGGAGGCAAAATGTGCCTCTGGCATTTCGCTATGATAATCAAACGACCAATAAAGAGTCGAAATCATTGGCTGAGAAAACTTTCCTCCGGCCAAAATCGAATTTACCCTCTAGAGAAACTCTGATGGCCTTTTGGGAACCTTTTTGTTGGAAACTTTCGCACCTTCTTCTTTCTCTCCGGGAGCTGGGACTGGAATGGGGATGTCGGTGCTGGAAGAAATGAGAAGCTGGAACGGGGCCCGGGGAATAGGTTCTGGAAGAAGAGAGAAGTGGGCGAAAGTGGGCTGGAACTAAGGAAAAGTGATGAAGGAAGGGAAGGCGACTGAAGGATAGTATTTTAACGTTATGAACATTATGGAAGCCATGTGCAAAAGTGGCTTGGAACTAAGGAAAATGGATGAAGGAAGGGAAAAGTGGCCTGGAACTAAAGGAAAAGTGATGAAGGAAGGGAAAACGACTGAAGGATAGAAACGCAGAGAATTTTAACGATATAAACATTATAAACATTGTTAAAAAAATTCACAATTATATGTTAAAATATATTTCTATGTCTATTTCTAAACATTATAGGGAAGCCATGTTGTCACTGACGAAAGAAGATTAAGGAAACTGGAACATAGAGTAAAAATATTTATGAAGAAATACGACATGGAATTTTTGTGATTATTGTGGAAATGCGATGAAGATAACTGAAACTTAGAAAATTGAAAATATTTATAAAGAAGTAAAACTAAAATTTACAAAAAGGATTATTTTTAAGATAGAAGTAAATGAAGATAAACTAAGATAAGATACAATTCAATAGAACTGTAAAAATTACCTCTGTCTAGAATGAACGCTCCCTGTTTCTGTATTCTAAAAGTGGCTTGAGGAACTGTTCATTAAAGAACAAAAATCTTCAAAGATTCACGACCCGTGAAAATAATTAGGTAGAGCGACGTTTGGTCTTAGGTAGGGAAAGTTGATTGTTTTTATTTTGAAAAGAACAAATACCGACTTATGTACTGTGTTTGTGTATATATTTATATATATATATATATATATATATATATATATATATCTGTATATATATCGAAATATATATATATATATATATATATATATATATATATATATATATATATATATATATATATGTGTATATATATACATACACACAGATATTATACATATATCTATATATATATATATATATATATTATATATATTATATATAATATATATATATATATATATATATATAATATATATACAGATATATACACACACATATATATATATATATATATATATATATATATATTAGTATATACATACAGATGTATACATGTATATATATATATATATATATATATATATATATATATATATATATATATATATATATATATTTCGAAGTATGCAACAAAGAGAAGTAGAGAATGACAAAGAATTATAAAGGAAAAGATAAATATACGAAGGACGTAAACACGGAAAGAGAATAAGTAAGCCATCGAGCCGAATTTTGTCTGTGTGTTTGTGTCAGGATGAGAGAGAGAGAGAGAGAGAGAGAGAGAGAGAGAGAGGAGAGAGAGAGAGAGAGAGAGAGAGAGAGAGAGACTCAGCTTTTTCTTCAGGGGATTGAATACGTGTTTGCTATTCCGTGGACTTCGTGGACTCTCTTAAATTGCATTTTGTTACTCCTGAGATGAAGGTAAAGACTCCGAACCTATTTTATTGCGATCCTGCTTTGTCTGTTATCTTATTTCTCTTTTCAGTTTCTTCTTCATTTATATTGACCATTTTTATCAGATCTCCCCTTTGGCATTCTTTTCATTTCGTTTTCGTTAACCTCCTTTTAACTAATTTCCCTTCGTTTTCTTTTATTTATTCCCCGTTATCTGCACTTTTTATTATATTCATTGGTTCTTTTATTAGTAATTTTTCGGAAGTACTTTCGCTATAACTTTTCGAAATCTTGATATTATAAGAAATAACATTTTCCTTATTCAATGGCACAAGTTTCCATAAAAAATAATTGTGGCTGTCATATATTTTAAAAGGTCGATTAAGGACGTCTTTATTTAAGGAACTCATTTATGGCAATTCATAATAAATCTTTGATGGTTGACGGGAAAAATTCCTCTCATGATGAATTAAGTTAAAACATTAATTTTGTTATTTTCGTTTCATCTTTATTTTCAGTTCACTAGTTTTACATGGTGGCAAAAATATGATGTTTCTTGTGGTTGCTAATAACGGAAATTTTATGCACTATTCATTAGTTCTCACATTTAAATATATAAAAGAGTGAGTTTGAAAAAATATCATGAGTAACTGATCAGTATGTACCACATTGGTAAATGCACACTCCTGTTACAAATACTTGCTTTTCATAACATGCAAATTTGATTTTGCAACCGTGTTCTTCCATGAAATTTTTTACGTGTGGTTAAGGGTTACATAAGTGATTAGCTTTTTCTGTGAAAAACAAGGAGTATTATACCGAGGCAACATATTTCCTAAACCCTAAACCTGACCTATGTGTACTGTATCTCAAAGAATTAGTCACAAGGACGAGTTTTGTTCTGGAAAATAATTTCAACATGAAAGAAAATTCTTAATACGAGCCTTAGTAAATAGTTCATGAATTTCTGGCATTGAACTGGCTATTTCACGTGTTTTTTTTCATGATATTTTATCAATATTGAGAGCCATTTAGAGGCTTTGATGTTAAATGCTTATTAAGAAAATTTAAAGCTTTATACAGTTTTCACTCCGTTCCTTATAGTTATCGAAAGTAGTGACATCATGCATGCTATATATGAGCCAGGTGTTACCTCTATGATTGCTTTGCTGCTGGAAGATAACCACAGTATACATAAATATGGTATGCGTGCAATAAACATTATGTGTATCAAAATATGATAAGCTTTTATACGCACTGTAGTCTTGACAATAGGCAAGATCAAGACGATTACTAAGGAATAATGTAAAAGTTTACTCTACATTAAGAATAAATCCTACACGTGAGCGTCGCATACGAAAAATAGAAAGACCTTTACAACCTGGAGATAGGGGCGTGGAAGTGCCACTGCAGTAAGCCTTCCTTCACGTCTTTAACATTGTAAATGTAAGAGAGATTTGTCGAGCTTTCTGAAGGGGTGAGTTCCTCTGCTAGTTCTGTAGAGCAGAGAGTGACACGGGGGATTTTAGAAGAGAGATAACAAGACTTCCTTCCAGCGAAAAGGAGGGAGACCGAGAGTTCCGTTGGGCAAGAGCGTATACACATGCGAATATCTATTTTTAGCTTTCTGTCAAAGAAATCTACTGAGATGGCTATTTGTCTGTCCGTCCGCACTTTTTCTGTCCGCCCTCAGATCTTAAAAACTACCGAGGATAGAAAGCTGCAAATTGGTATGACTATCATCCACCCTCCAATCATCAAACATACCAAATCGCAGCCCTCTAGCCACAGTAGTTTTGATTTTGTTTAAGGTTAAAGTTAGCCATGATCGTGCGGCTGGCACCGCATTGGTGCCGATAACACAGGCCACCACCGGCCCGTGGCTGAAAGTTTCAGGGGCCTAGACTGGGAGTTTCATGAATCATGTCTGAGAGCTTCATTTTTTTCAGTCGCATTGAAGGCTTGACGAGAAATTTCATATTGACTGGATTCAGTCTTTTATAGAACTGATAGAAGTTGAATAAAGATTAGTTGATACCACTGGTGAAGAAATAAATTCCCAATACTAAGGCTCATTGTTATTTTGAAGCAACGTTAATTTCCGAGATATGTTGACTGAACATGTCATTCATTAAATTTTGTAATGGTAAAGGTTTTATTTAATTTGCGAGAAACATAATGAGACTTAACTTTATGCCTTTAGAGTGAAGGGAAGATGGAATTTCAAAACTATACTAAAAGATAAGCACACTAAAAGATAAGCACACTAAAAGATAAGCACACTACTTTCATGAAAATGCAAATAACAAAATATTACAGGGAAATCTATTTAAGGAACTGGAATTCAGTGGAAGGTAAACATAATTTTAATCAGTCTCTTCACTTTAGACAATAATGAAGAGTGTCCTCCAAAAATGTGATATCCATTTTTGTACTAATTGTATATGTTTTAGTTTATACTCTCATAATAGTGAAGTGCTTACCATTTAAAGAATTTCTTTTCTATACTTGTATCACCCACCCTCCCTCTTCTCATTAAAGGCATGATTTAGTTACATTCAATGCCATATCTTCTTTTCATACTCTTACTACTTTCTACTTTATTCAGTCGATATTCATTATATTAGTTCTACTTTATCTGGCAATTTAATCCTACTCTACCTGCCAGCACGGGTACACACGACCAGAAATGAGTATTGTTCATATTAAAAAATGAATGAAAATGAATAAAAGGTACATATAGCTTACGTCGGTTTTTTATCCCCGCTCTAATCTGGGCCCAGTGGGCAGCAGTCATCGTTGATGCCCCCCCCCCCCCCCCCCCCCCCTCTCTCTCTCTCTCTCTCTCTCTCTCTCCGGAAGCTATGACTATCCATCATGGCGGCCTCTTCTCAGCAATGAAAATTGAAATATAAAAAAAGAATTGATTGATATTCCAAGAAAGTGTTTTCAATTTGCTTTTTGTCTGTTTTCAATTTTCTTTTGTCTGTTTTCATCGTCTGTCTGTAAACAGCAGTAAATGATAAAATTTGGGAGTGGAACCCAAAATCCGCTTGAGAGTCCTAAATGATTCTTTCATAGGAAGCAACGGTTTCATACAGTAATCTACTCCTAAATGTTGCAAGGAATGATAGTGTTCTTTAGGACATTTGATTAACGGTGAATTATTACTCACACCCACACACACACACAACAACTCACCATCAGACAATCATTAATTTTGCTTCAGATTTTTTACCTACGTTTTGTGCAAATTGTTTCAGCATGTAACCTGACCGTTCACATTTTTGGTGCAATGCTAAAAATCGTGCAAAAAGGTGTATTGTATAGGACCCTTCAAGGATCTTTTCTATATACTTTCAGCATTGACCAAAGCAAATAAGGATTGAAAATTATTGGATCCAGAGATGCCAGCCTTTCATGTTTGACTTTTGAAATTATAATTCCGAAAACAAAATTTTTTTTTTTCTCTCTCTCTCTCTCTCTCTCTCTCTCTCTCTCTCTCTCTCTCTCTCTCTCTCCAGTCAGTTTCCCAATCTTTAAGAAGTTTCACTTTACTATAAATCGCATTGGAGAGAAAATCTTCAAATGTATATGAAGAGTAATTCTTGGATAAACCAGGGAACACATAACACAAACGATTTAAGTATAAAACTTATAGATTAAGTTTCCATCATAAACTTCCATCTTCTTTTGCCTGAAAGATACCGGGACTGTGATCATTTTCTTTTGCTTAACAAATTTGCAAAGCGGCATGATGATACTCTCCAAGTGTAGAGCGCTTTATACTACCCAATAATTACATCTATATGTCCCTCAGTGCAAACCCGTTGGAAAGTCACCTACTGTAAGGTAGCCTCCCCGAGTTTGTCCTGAAGGTATTATTTTGGTCATTGCTCTCGAGAATTTCCTGATTGCGTGCCTGTCCACTCGCGACTTGATCATGCTTTCTTAGTATTCTCTTCTTGGTTGTGGAATTTTCTGCCTTTTCTAAATTCTGGTAGGTATTTCATCTGGAATTTTTAAAGAGGATAGTGTATCATCAGCTATACTCTGTTTTTTTCCATCTGGCCATCCGTCTGTGGTGTTTTCGCATGGTAACACTGCGTCCTGGGCTTTAAATAGTTACGCTATGTGTAAGTTTTAGGTAAATAAAAGGATATCTGGGTGTACATTTGAAACTGAAAAGTGTTTTAATAAATTACTGTATGCTAATTACACCGTTAATATTCGAAATAGGATATTATTATTATTGTTGAATGTAAGCTGAATGTAACTATTTAAAGCCCGGGGCGCAGTGTTACCATACGCAAGCACCACAGCCGGATGGACAGATGGAAAAAAACAGAGTATAGAGGTTAATTCATTGAAGTCCACTTTTCATGCAGGATTATGTAGTTTAATACAGTTTAATACAAATACATTTCCACACACACATATACGTAAATACACACGCGTTGGCAGACACACAAACATACATTCATTCATTCATTCATTTATATATTCATACATACATACACACATATATAGATATATATATATATATATATATATATATATATATATATATATATATATATATATATATATATATATGCGTGTGTGTGTGTGTGTGTGTGTGTGCCTGGAGATTGAAAACTTTCATACTCGGTTTTCACTTTCACGTTGTCTAACTTTAGCTTCTTTTCAAATATATATATTTTTTCCAATTAAAGAACTCCATTACTGCTGTTTATTTGAAGCAAAATGACTGACGTCTGTTGCTGATATTAATGCTCGGAATGATCAAAGAGACCGGCGGAAGAATATACGTCTGAGTAACAAAAAAAAAAAGAAAATAGGGTCTCGTAAAATTTCGGACAGGGCGAGTGAGAGGGACTTCGGTAATGAGGTCGTATTTTCAAATTGACCAATAAATGTTTCTTGGACCGAGGAGTAATTACGCGCTTGGAGGATCAAATAATCCTCGCTAATTTCTTAGCAATTTCCTTTTTCGATTTTAGTGACTTATGATTGGCGGCACCGTGAATCGAATTGATTCTCTCTCTCTCTCTCTCTCTCTCTCTCTCTCTCTCTCTCTCTCTCTCTCTCTCTGTGTGTGTGTATGGCAGATTGTATTAAAAGGTGAATACAAATTATAACACGAGGATAATGTAATTCTACAGCGTTTAGATCGTACTTTAGATAATTGTTTTACAATTGATAAGGGTATATAGCAATCTCTCTCTCTCTCTCTCTCTCTCTCTCTCTCTCTCTCTCTCTCTCTCTCTCTCTCTCTCTCTCTGTGTGTGTGTGTTTGTGTGTGTAAATAACTCTTTTTTTGGGAAAATTTTTGTTGAGGAGTAAATGAAAATGATACTAATGCTATGTACGAACAGGTTATAGGTGAAGCATTATTTATTTTACAACCCTTCAAGAGATCTAATTAAAGTTTCTGATGACTGGAACCAATTTTAAACTGGAAAATACCCGCGCATTTCCTTGAGTTATAACAAGGATCCGAGTTACGCACTCATGTTATTGTCTCTTGGTTATGTAACTTCCAAGAAGCAGGAGAAGGGAAGATTTCCTTAGTTACAAAGGCTTTTTTTTTTTTTTTTTCCTGGTATGAGGTTAGTTTTCTTCTGTCTCAGTTAGTTGGAAAAATCTTTGACTGTTTAAGAAGCTGGGTTAGTTTCGCTTACTCGGGGAGTAAGCCTACAAATTACTTTGTTGTTGATGATGGTTGGGAGGTAGGAAAAGTCTGAGGAAGAGCCTAAAAAGGTCTGAAAAAGGTTTTAGGTCGTCGAGTTAAAAAATACGGGAATGTTAGGGTAGGATATTTATGATTTATTTATTAAAAGGGAAGTATAAAAAATAAGTAATATGCATGTTAAACAGTACAGAAAAATTGTTGTAATAACATATATAGCGTGTATATTTTAATTTTTGTTGTTGAAACTAGGCTCTATTTGACCATAGATTTTTAGCAAGTTTCAATTCATTTGGTGTACTGAATTTAGGCTATGTTTATATTCAATTGTTTTGTGTTTCCACTTATAAACGAGAATATGCAAACGTGTTTAATTTGTGTCCTTTTTTATCTGATCCTTGTTGTTAATACGAAGATCACTTCACATTAAGTTAAGAATATAATGTTCACAACTTATGCGTGAGGGGAGAATCTTGCACACAGTTCGAGTAAGCTGGAGGTCTGATCACGCCTTGTTTTGATTTAATGGAAAAGCTTTGGATCATGCCAAATCATACCACGAGGCAATATACATAGCGAATTCTTTAAATATTCTGTAAAAAATATGGTCTTTTTCTGACTTATACCAATAAAGAAGGTATAGCTCTAGAATTTTTTCATGAATTGTCACAGGTATCGTCCCTGTTTAGGATACGTTAGCATATTTTTTTTTTTACATTTACCAAACTACGTCCCGGGCTTTAAATAATTATGCTATGTGTAAGTTTTAGGTAAATAAAAGGATATCTTGGTGCACATTTGTAACTGAAAAGTGTTTTAATAATTTACTGTACGTGAATTACACCGTTAATATTCGAGATAGGATATTACTTATACCTCGGGACGCAGTGTTACCATGCGCCAACGCCACAGGCGGATGGACAGATGGAAAAAAACAGGGTATAGTTTGTATTTACGTAGTAACGACTGTAATTCGTGCATAAATATTAAATTACATTTATCCAGTCATATATATCTGCCTCGGTGTAGCTTAGCTCTGTTGTTTGTTGCTGTTAAAACGACGGTTATATTATTTTTGAGGTAAGAGAAAAATTGTTAATAACAGTTAATTGATAACTAATCACACAAGCGAAATCAGTTGATTGTTTTATGATTTGTTTTTAATTTCAGTTAATAATAATATCCCACTTAGCCAACTGGGATATAAGTCTCCAGTTGTACAATTTTTACAGCAAAGAATAATTACTTGGTAAGAATCTATGATGATAAAATCCGGCTAGATCTCGTTTATTCTCTCCCTGCTGACACAGCCACCCATCACCTTCAGACCGGTCTGTCCACTTCATGTGGGGGCAGGATAGGTAGGGGAATGGGAGGGTAAATTAGACATGACACAGCCACCAACCCCTTCAAAATAGTTTGTTCGCCCTGGGTGGGCAGGTAGGAATAGTAATGGGAGGGTAAGAGAGACAGCCACCCTCCACATGCAAACAACCTGCTTGTCCACCCCTGGTGGGGCAAGGTAGGTAGGGGAACGGAAGGGTAGTGGAGACAAACCACAAACCACCCTCCACTTGCAAACTTGTTTGTCCGCCCTTGGTGGAGGCGAAGTAGGTAGGGGATTAGAAGAGTAGGGGAAGACAGCAGCGCCGAGTTCCAGTTCACTGCACACGCGTCAACAAGCTCGTAATAGAATGTGTATGATTGAAGTTAATAGTAAGGAAACTAGATGAAGTTTTATATAAAAATATATTTCGAAGTAAGAACATGTTTCTCGTTAAAAATAGCTGTGTCTGCGTGCTTGCGCTTTCCAAGAGAGCCTGTTGTTCATTGTGATGAAAATTATGAGTGGCGAAGCTGCAAAAGAAGAATGTTGCCCCTTTTAAGCCCTACGACTTTTTCGGGTGATTTATTATCCTCCCGTGTCCTCTCCCAGGACATATATTGGCACTAATCCAAGCAAGAGAAACCTTGACTAATTATTGTTAATGACTGACTTCGATATTAATGAACCGGCGTTTCTAAGAAGCAACGAGGAATATAAATCAACTGCACATTTTCATATCCTTAATACAAAGGGAGTGAAAATTTGGGGTTTTTGTGCTTTCACACAAAAGTCGTTGTTTATGGGTTTCGTATATATATTTCCTTTTATGAGTAATTTGTGTGTATATGTATGTATATGTATATATTTTTACATTATATATATATACATATATAGATACACACACACACACACACACACACACACACACACACATATATATATATATATATATATATATATATATATATATATATATATATATGTATATATATAAAAACATACATCGAGCTACATATGTCCTTTAATATCCAATTCGCTCTACCTCGGAATTAATACATTTCCAAATATGTTAACCGAAGGGGAATTTTTTAGTTGACAACAATTTCCTCCTCCCGTGGGTTCGAACCAGCGCCCAGCGGACTGAGGAGAAATCCGGAATTCAGTGATGTTATCAATTCGGCCACGAGTATGGTATATGTTGATACCGATTCCGATGTTACAAATCACCCTCGAACTCAGGTATTTGTTATTAGAATCGATATCTAACCCCCTCTACCACGTTAACCAAGTTAAACGTTTGCCACATGCAAGGTCCTTTAAATATACTCGGAGCATATTTAAAGGACCTTGCCACACGTAGCCATATTAAAAATCTTTATCATATCGCCTTGATTCATATACATTACAATTCGCTCTATATTAATTCTGAGGTAGAGTGAATTGGATATTAAAGGAATTTGTAACTCGTTGTATATATATATATATATATTATATATATATATATATATATATATATATATATATATATATTTATAATATAGTATATATATATATATATATATATATATATATATATATATAATATATACACACACACATATATATATATATATAAATATAATGTATATATATATATATAATATATATATATATATATATATATATATGATATATATATATAATAATATATATATAATATATATATATATTTATTTATATATGTATATATAGATATATATATATATATATATATATATAATACACATACATTATAGTCTATACATGTATAGTACATGTATATACATATAATGTATGAATATATACATATACGTACATATACACACAAATTTTTCATAAAAGTAAATACATATGAAACACACAAAGAACACCTTTTGTATGAAAAAGTAAAGACGGTCTCGTGTGATTACATATTACGAAAGCGTATTATTTGAGATGACTAAAAAATTTAATACGATTTAACTTTTTATGAGAGTCCGTCAGTAATTTTGAAAGAATAAGGAAGACTACTCTTTTTTTCTAAAAGGTGGAAGAGCTACGAATCTGTTGATGTTTAAGTTTTACACAGTGGGATATCTGTCTCATAAAGAAAGTGTTTTTAGTCAAGTATATTGACTGCGCAATAATAATGCTTAAATATTTGCATTTCAAAATTCTCGGAGAAGCTGAATAATGGTCAAACATTTTCAATATTTTTTATATAACGATGTGCTCATTGTCAAATGATGGTTTTGACTTTCGAAATAATTTTTCCTGTGATAAAAGCCCAATGATAGAATTATTCGCTGATGGTCAAGTCCTTGTTGATTTTGTGTATATATAAATATTTTATTTTTCTCACTAAATTACAGCGTTACAGGAAAAGCAATTAACAGCACAGTCTGCTTTACACTGATATAAATGCGAGGAAAATTATGTTTGTCCTCTCGGAAATATTTTAGAAATTTTTTCTTGCATTATTTTAAGTAATCTTTAGTCTCTGTGCTTGAAGCTTCAGTAACTTAGTCCAGAATGACAGACAAACTCACAGACAGACAGACATATTGAGAGTTAGACATCAAACAGAAAGGGAATTGTTCAACTATAGCAAAATCTCACGTCGATATATAATCGTCCTATGAATCACGGTTTAAACATCAGATTGAGAAATAATGACAATAACTTTAGTATTTTATTAGCAGTAGTAACAGACGGAAAGGCAAAAAAAAAAAAAAAAAAAAAAAAAAAAAAAATGAGTGATTTTATAATAGCAAAATTTCACGTGGATATAAAATCGGTTTTGATTCGCGATTTGCAGTACCAAGTAAAAAATTACAATAACTGTTGTATTTTTATTAGTTGTAATAACAAACAGAATGAGTTGGTGTAATAATTGCAAAATCTCATGTGGATATATAATCGCTTTTGAATCACGATTTGGACAAACTGAAAAATAATGACGGTAGCCGAAATATTTTTATTAGCAGTAACAACAGAAGCACCGGTGAATGAACAGGCATGTTGTCGGAACCCTTGACAGGCAAATATTCGGAGAGAAGGAGAAGAAGTGCGTAGCGCGCCGCCACAAAGAGAAAAAAGAAAGTTATTGAAACAATGCCTGACTCACAATACCGCACCGCATTCATGCATAGACGCTTTTTCAAAAAAGCCACTTGATTGAACAGGGAAGAGGTTGGCCCATCCCTCTTTTTTATTTTCCGCCTGGCATATTACATGGAGTCAACATTTTATTTATGCATATATATATATATATATATATATATATATATATATATATATATATATATATAAGTATATCAAAATTGTAACAGTTTTGTTTGCCATTATGTAAAGAATGATAAGCACCCGAGTTATTTACGGTTTTGGCATTTGAAGAACAAACATAAACATATACATATACATATACATATACATCTACACAGAGAGACACACAGACAAATAGACACACAAATATGTATGTATACCTATATTTATGTAAATTTGTGTATCTTTGTCTGCGTGTCTCTCTGTGTATTTGTATATGTATATGTATATGTTCATGTGTATGTTTATGTTCTTCAAATGCCAATGAACTTGCGGCGTCCGTAATTCAACGACAAAACCTTAAATAACTCTGGTGCTTTTAATTCTTCATATGATGGTAGACGAAACTGCTACAATTTTTATATACTACTTAGTTATCCATCCATGGTTCTCCTAAAATGATCGAAAAACCAGAATTGAAAATTAGAATATAAAAATGTAATTTCCAAATGAAATACATTGTTCGCAAAAAAGCTTTATAAATATATTATTTCAAAAACGTGTCCTTTCTTTCATAAAAGATAAATCTTATAATATCGTATAGAAATCTCGTTGTAATTAACTTCTGGATGATCTGAATAACCTGAATGCCGATAAAAGAGAGAAAAGTTGGATTACCTCATTATCAAACAAATTAGAAGAGTAGTAGAATATAAAAAAGAAATGATCTTGGAGGCATTCAGCAAGACTAAATTAAAGAGGTTCCCCCATTAAGATACGCTCCCGAAATAGGCAGATGAAAAACGAACGAAAATTGATTCAGGATTAAATGCAACCAACAGAAGAGGATTAGGAAGGGAAGGCAGGAGAAATAAAAAAAAAATTGAATTGTCAGGAAATCACGTAATTGGAGAAATGATGCAAGGTAGACGGTATCTAACTGGGCCCTAACTGCACCCACTTTTTAGCCTTTTACTCTACCTCCGTTCCCGCTTCCTCTCTTTAGTGTTGCTGTCCAACCTCTCTTCTTAGAGAAAATGTGGGATTTCTTCCATATCCACCTTTAGAGCCTTGTACTTCATCTCATTCATTTCCTGACTCTCTTTATCTTTCTGTCCAGCCACTCTACCTCCCTGTGTTTATCGTCTTAATTGCTGAAAGTGGCCCAGTTTGGCTTGGTAAGCGTAAATCCCCTGAAATCAAATCAAATCTAATAATGACGCACTAATTAGTTGCTAGACCAAAGCCTCAAGTTACGTCATTAGTACTGTGGCAATTAGTTGGCAATTGTTTGCACGAAAGTAACAATAACCTAAGCCATTAGTGTTGTGGCAATTAGTTAGCAATTGTTTTCACGCTAATAGTAACATATAAGAATAATAAACTTTCAGAAAATTTCATACTTAATTGTTTTCACGACAATAGTAACATATAAGAATAATAGATAAACTTCCAGAAAATTTCATACTAAATGAAAAAAAAAGATAAATGTAGACAGAGAGTCTAGCATAGTTGTGGTAAATAGTAAAGGTAATAATAACAGAATGACAAACAGATCTGTTTTAATGTAGGTATAGTGTTCAAACGTTGTTGAGAAAGAGGTTCCTCACTTTAATTCATGTCTTGCTGCTCTCATTGCGGATTTAGATACAGGAGAATTTGGATGCTGAATATGTAGAAGCCTTAAACAAATTTGAATTAAAGTGGTGTTTCCGTTTTGTTTTTCTGAATGACAAAATCCATTGAAGTTTTAAAGATCTACAGTACAACTGGTAACAAAATCCATCGAAGTTTTTAAAGATATAGAGTACAACTGGTGACAAAATCCATTGAAGCTTTTAAAGATATAGAGTACAACTGGTTTGCAGATTTGATCTCTCATGGAACAATAATCTTGCGATAATTTTGAGGCCGTTTTATTCGTATCTAGAGCGTCAACATTACAAGGAGAATAATCCGTCAAAAAATATCCATTGACAAAATAATTTTCATTACGAGGACAAGTTATAAGTATACAGGATATTGAGAATGTATTGACAAATGAATGTCTAGGCATTTTATTTTCACTGGAACATAAAATCAATCTAGCTTACTATTTGTTATTTTTGGATTTTTTTTACTCGAGTAGGAGTTAGGAATAATTGATTCAGCCGTTCCATTCACCACATAAACGAGATAGCGGGGATGCAAATAAATTATTTGGCATTTTATTGAATGTACTTTTCCTTTATGTGAAACTAAATCAAAGAGGACCTTGTGTATCATAACGGCGGAAAATTTGAAATCGACATTAAATGCACTTTGAGAATATTCTATAAGGTTATAAAAACCACAGGTTCGTCTGAAAGCCCACTGTCGAACAGAATTGCGTACAGGAATCCAGGATTAGAAGACAAGAAAGTTAGAATTTTGATTGCAACGTCACCGCAATGAAAAATACAAGTATGCAACTACCTGACCTCAGGTATCAGCTGTGAGATTTATCCTTATTTACTGCAATAGCACAGTAAGCACTGGTGTAGATGCTGCGGGATTACAAATCCAGTAAATGACACACTACCTTTTTACGTAGCTGGCTTCCTCAGGCGTTCTAGAATGGTGTGCTTTTATCTGAGAATTCGCTAGTGTGGTTATCAGAAAATTACTATTCAGAAAGCAATGAAAACATTCAATGGATAGCGAACCCAAATTCTTATGCTGTCCACAATATTCATGCATAATGTTGAAAGATCTTTGTTTTATTTTTTTCAGCACGCAAACGGCAAACGGGACAAACTTCTAAACTAAAATATAGCAAGTTTCACGCAAATATTCACCCAGAAATTGTTTCAATGTCAGAGAAGAACTTCGACAAATAAATCAGCAATACCATCGCGGAGGAATCCGTACAAAACGAAAATAATCCTTATTAATTTGTAAAACAGAAGCTAAAGCCAAATCGCTGTCCTTACAATAGGGGAGTTTAGTCTCTGATGCTTCTTTGGAACGGCATATTCCATCGCCAAATTCAATAATTACTTCTCTAACACGACGACCCAAGAAGCGCAGTTTATTACAGTAGTTGCATTATCAAATCGCAAATGATCAACTCTTGTACCTGGCGGGAACTCCATCACAGTAGAACGCGACCATAGGTCTCTAAAAATGTCCTATTTCAGACAGGAATATAGAGACTTTTTATAACTACTCTGTTCCATAAAATAAAGAATAAAAACCCAAAGTGAACAATCAATATTATATGGCAGCTTGTACCTCAGCCCTTAGCTAAAATCTACTTCCGATTTTTGATAACTCGATGCAGATGCCTTTCTGTTTTACTAGATTAATGAAATATGGAAAGCAGGTAGGTAGGTATTTTAAGATTAACGTAAATGTGGAGAATAAAAATTCATATGAGTAAGGGGTAAGATAAGAATATAGAAAAGGTCAGGAAGACCGAGTAAAGCTTGAGTTATTGATAGAGTTCTCTTGCTAATAACAGGTTGACAGTAAAGATTAGGGGATTCAGATGTGTCTTTAGTGGATCTGCCTGATGGAATTGACTTAAAGAAAACTTTGGAATATAATATGGAGATGTTTACAACTTATATACCATGAATTTTTTTTTTTTTTTTAACATTTTGGGGTATAGTTTATTTTTAGACCAAACTAGTTTTCAGAGCCAGGTTTATTACTAATTGTATATTACACTTGTTCATTATGCATCATCTAAATGGCCATCCCAGGTCTTCAGATAACTTCGCAAATGTAAATTATATATATATATATATATATATATATATATATATATATATATATATATATATATATATATATATATAATATAAGCGAATACCACAGGATATATCTATATATATTATGTATAGGTATATATATATATATATATGTATATGTGTATATATATATATATATATATATATATATATATATATATATATATATATATATATATAAAGCGAATTTTTTAATTTATTCGCTTATTTATGAAGTCACGTGCATCTACAGTGATTTTTTAAGCATATATGTATATGTATATATGTATGTATATAATTATATATATATATATAGTAGATATATATATAGTATATATATATATATATATAAATATATATATATATATATATATATATATACATGCATATATTATATATATTGCATTGCCTAAAAGTCTAGGAACATGTCAATATTAGGTCATTCATGCGCGTACCTTTGTATGCATATTCACCAGAGCAAATACGGATTAAAGATTCATACTCTCTTTCATTCCGCACAGGAGAAATAATGACACCAGAAAATTTTAACAACTGAAACCCTGATCATATAACTTCAACGTTTTAAATGAGCAGGAAATGTGTATTGTTAATTCAAAGCTGAAAAAAAAAATGATAAAGCCATTGTATATTACCCGGAACAATATCAAATATTTGTGAAGTGAAATTCTTGCTATCGGAAAAATGGACCGAAAATTACGTTCTTTTGTTAAGCGCTCCCCAAAATTGGAGGCATGTGATAAGTTATTCATGAGTTATTCATTGTGAAATACCGAGTTTTCAAAACGCACACGCACGCACACACACACAAACACACAGACACACACACACTCACACTCCACCACCGGGGAATTATGTTTACGAGAAACGACTGGAGATGGTTTCTATTGTACTCGACCATCCGAAATAACTTACCTTGGCAAATTTTCTGAAGATTTGTCTTCTAATATATCCTCGACTTTCCGCCGCGTCAGCCTTTTTTTAGGCCGAATATTAAAGCGATGATTATTTAGTGCGTGACGTCATCGCCTGCCACCACGTATTAAAAAGAGATGAGAATTGGCTGCTTTCACCTTTAAGTTGGGGTCTAAGGTGGGTCTTTGTTACAGTCTAGGTTTACAGTAAGAAAATATGAGTACAGCACAATAATAGAAAGTATATCCTTTCTCTCTCTCTCTCTCTCTCTCTCTCTCTCTCTCTCTCTCTCTCTCTCTCTCTTTAGTGAGGATCTGTTTTCTCTTGTTTTCTTTCACCATTTTGATTTTGATACGATGTTCTTATGTATTCTCTTTTATTTTTTATCTTCTTTTAGTCCCATTTCCTTATATGGTAATTTTTTCTGTTTATAATATTTTTGTAATGAAAAAAAAATTCGGTGATTTTTGAAAGGTAAAGTTATTGTATATATATATATATATATATATATATATATATATATATATATATATATATATATATATATATATATATATTTATTTATATATATATATATATATATATATATATATATATATATATATATATATATATATAAAATAGCGCACCAGAGGAAAATGCAAAGTAAAAACTTATAATAGTGACCTGTTCGCTGGTGCAGACATCGTTAAGAGGATTAAGAATGTAGAGGAAAGTTTTACTCTGTGTAAGTTAATTTCAAAATCATACAAAGGAATACACACGCAGTAAAAACTGTCAACAGTGGGAAGAGTAATCCTTATTAATGGCGGAGGATGAGTGCACTATTTACAGATCTTGTTTTATCCAAGAACAACAGACCTTACAACTTACGCAGTCTTATGCTGACATTTATGTTCATATCAAACTACTTTTTCCTGACAACGTTCACTTTTAATTATTATTATTATCTTTTTTTTTCATTTCGAACTTGCTTTCAGAATAAACCTGCTTTTTAGCATCTGTCCAGTTATAAATATGATTGTGTTCTCTATTTTGAACAACAATTACACTATTATTTTGGCATAAGTTGTTACTTCAGACATGAATTTTGCTGTTTCGTCCCTATGTCAATAGATTTCTAGTTTGACTATTATAGAATTTTTAACAAAATGCACCTAGGATTTCATATACACAACCATTAGTATTGTCTGGAGCGTTATTTTTAAGTTCTTTTGTCATGATATTATTGTTCTTATATAGGCTATGTTAACGCTAAAGTTTCTGCAAGCTAATGGTCGGTATATTTAAATGTATTACCTTATGGTAGTACATTAAGAAAAATAATGGGCTTTTTGCCGTTTTTAGTGCACCAGTATCAGTGTGTTTTCATTTCATGTCGGTATTATCGGTAAAGTCTGTTACATAATATGTATATACAGTGCTACATACGCATAATGTTCATATGGTCAGATGTGATTACTCATTCCTAAATCTCATAGCTGCGCGCAGAATGAATAATGAACAAACAGTGAAATATTACTTTTATATAGATTACCAAACAGATATGCCAATTTGGTAGGCTACCTTCAAATTAGATCTTCCCATTGCATTACTAGAAGTGTATGATCTATACACTTCTATTAAGTTTTTTTTTTTTTTGTTGGGGGGGGGGGGGGGAAATAGTATATATTGTATAACCTTATATCTACCATCAAGGGTGACCGTTAAAAATGATATAAAATCACATCAAAAGCACTATTGACCTGTACGTTATTTCGTGTACTTGTTAGTTCTAAATTCATCGTTATATGAGCATCCGGAAATGGACCAACCACCAGAGGATTAAGAATACCTGCACGATAGTTGATAATCTTTACGAACGAAAATGGACAAAGGTACACATTAGTATGGCAGGTTATTTTTTTGTGTGTGGATCTGTATATATTATACGATAATAGTCGCTGAACTCACAATACACTTTTTCATAAATATTCCTCTCTCTTCAGCAGTTCTTTCCGTGTTGAAAATATACTAAAAATTTTCTCATAAATATTCCTTTCTCTTCAGCAATTCTTTCCCTCGTTGTTGAAACCTTTACGAACCGTGCCCATATTAAAAGCCAACTTCGATCTTATTTCCATCACTCACAAGTACTGACCACAACCAGTCAGAATTAAAAGTTGACCTCCTGACGAACTTTTTATTTCCAGTGCCTCCGAAGAGCGTGAGAATCGTCGGGTGGAACGAGGGCTCCCTGGTACAGGTCGTAGCGGGGCATTCCATCACCCTCGAGTGCCTGGTCGCCGACGCGAGGCCGCCCCCGTCGGCTATTTGGTACAGAGGTCCCGAGCTCGTCGATCAAAGTAGGAATTTGGATGAGTATTGTTATCTTATGTCTAGGTGTGTGTGTGTATATTATATATATATATATATATATATATATATATATATATATATATATATATATATATATATATATATATGTATATTAGTCTGTTTGTCAGTTTTTATAAACTAGTATGTGTTTCATGAGTTCAGTACCTTTTCTTGTATATATATTTAATATATATATCAATATATATGTGTGTATACATTTATATATATATATATATATATATATATATATATATATATATATATATATATATATATATGCTTAAAAAATCACAGTAGATGCACGTGACTTCATAAATAAGCGAATACCACGGGAAAATGATAGTCAGAAATCCAAGCGCTTTCGTCTTTATTCAGACATCGTCAAGGAGCTACTAAAGTACAATTGGAGAGGAAGGCCTCAGGTACAAACAAGATCAGGAATACCAGATGGTTAATTATCAAAAGGGTAAAAATTAAAAGGGATAATCCAGGATTATCGGATATCACACGGTCACAAACTTAAACAGATTCTGACCCTAACCGAAATTACAAAGTATCTTTACAGTCCAAAACTTGTAAAAACTGAATATATTAATTTTGTTGCTTATATTTATCTACAACTTTTTTCATTATGAAAGCATTAAGTTTAAATAAACCAAGACTTAAATTTAGAACATTTCTATTATTTGATTTGATAAAACAAGATTCAATGATATTCCTTTTAACTGTGTCATTACATGGAACTAAGGCTCTTGCTTGACTCCAGTTAATAGGATGGTCTAAATCTCTCATATTTTCCCAGTTCTCACAGAATATTGATGTTGCTTGAGACGCTGTGAAAGAGATTTGCCGGTCTGTCCGCAATAGACTTTATCCCACTTTTTGCAAGGAATTTCATATATGCAGCCTGGAAGATCTTTAGGAGAATTTTAGATTACTAAACTCTTGACATTAATATTACTGAAAACTACATTTATGTTAAAAAGCTTTAAAATTCTAGGAATATCTAAAAACCTTTCATCATAAGGTAATTTTAGAATGTTATGCTTACTAAATTCAAGTTTGTTATTAGTTGAATAAAATGATTTTCTAGCTCTTTTCCATGCCACATCTACAAAAGTCCTTGGGTATTTAAGTTTCAATGCAATATCATAAATAGTTTTAATTTCAGCGTCAATAAACTGCGGGCTACAGACACGTAAAGCCCTTAGGAACATCCCAGAAAAAACAGAGAATTTAACATTTTGATGGTGATTGGAGTAGTAATGAACAAAAGAGGCAATATTAGTTGATTTTCGAAAGACTGAAAAGGTGAAATTCCTATCATTTCTATGGACAGTTACATCAAGAAAATTCAAATTACAATTTCTTTCTTCCTCTACAGTAAATTTTATAGAAGGGACTAAATTATTGAGATTATTAAGGAATTCCTGGAGGTTTTTGTGAACTGGCCAAATACAGAAGATGTCATCCACGTACCTAAACCCCAAATAACTTTTTGGGGCAAAATTCTTGGTAAAAGTTTTGTCTCAAAAAATTCCATGTAAATATTGCTAAGGACAGGAGATAAAGGATTACCCATAGCCATGCCAAACTTTTATACAAAAAATTCCCCATTGAAACAAAATTTACTATCTTTGATACATAACCTTATGAGACTAATGAGATTTGCTACACTTAAGGGAATGTCATGACGCTCTAATTCCTCTTCCAAATATTCAAGTAAGTCATCTACAGGCACTTTTGTAAATAAAGAGACAACATCAAAACTAACCATATTAAAATCATAATTCAAATTTAAACTATTCAATTTGTTTATAAAATCAACATTGTTTTTAACATTCGTATTAGAAATATTTCCTACCAAAGGAGTAAGAATTTTTACAAGCCATTTAGATAAATTATACGTAACTGAGCCCACTGAACTAATGATTGGTCTGATAGGGTTATTGATTTTATGTGTCTTGACTAAACCATACATGTAAGGTAGGGAGGCGCATTGCGGTGTAAACTGTTTAATTAAATGGTCCAAGCCCTTCAAAATGGATTTAATTTGTTTATTAAAATGGGAGTTAACTGTCTTTGTAGGGTCAGACCTCAGTTTCGTATAAGTATCAGTGTCATTTAGCAATGTCATTATTTTACTTATATAGTCACTTTTATTCATTATTACCACTGCATACTTATACGAAACTGAGGTCTGACCCTACACAAACAGTTAACGCTCATTTTATAATTTCGGTTAGGGTCAGAATCTGTTTAAGTTTGTGACCGTGTGATATCCTATAATCCTGGATTATCCCTTTTAATTTTTACCCTTTTGATAATTAACCATCTGGTATTCCTGATCTTGTTTGTACCTGAGGCCTTCCTCTCCAATTGTACTTTAGTAGCTCCTTGACGATGTCTGAATAAAGACAAAAGCGCTTGGATTTCTGACTATTCATCTTTTCCCGTGGTATTCGCTTATATATATATATATATATATATATATATATATATATATATATATATATATATATATTGTTCATTCAGAGTTTTTCGGGCAGCGCCAGGTTTGTACACACATACACACACACAGACATGTATATATATATATATATATATATATATATATATATATATATATATACATATATATATATATATATATATATGAATACTTATCACATCGAACCGTGATTCATTTATATATCATTCGAGCTACAAATGTCCTTTAATATCTAAATTCGCTCTACCTCGGAATTGATATATTTTCATATATGTACCGAAGGGGAATTTTTAGTTGATAATAATTTCGTCCCCACATGGGATCGAACCACCGTCCAAGTGGACGGGAACGAAATCAGGACAGACAGTGACGCTATCAATTCAGCCAACAGAGACGTCACTGTCCGTCCTGACTTCGTTCCCGTCTAGTTGGACGTGGTTCGATCCCATGTGGGGACGAAATTATTATCAACTAAAAAATTCCCCTTCGGTACATATATGAAAATATATCATTCGAGGTAGAGCGAATTTAGATATTAAAGGACATTTGTAGCTCGAATGATATATATATATATATATATATATATATATATATATATATATATATATATATATATATATATATATATATTATTATTACCGTATGTTTTTTCTCTGCTTTATTTTTTCCTACTCTCTTTCCTTGCTGTATGCTTTGATATTCTCGTTGCTTTGATGTCAACGTTAGACTCCAGTTTTTCATTTTTTTTTCTATTTTTCATTTTCCTTTTTCACAGGCTCTGTTTTATTAAATTGTTGTATTTTGTAGACCTCTGCTTTTTTGGGGGAGTTCATATGTATATCGAGGTTTTTTTTAATGTTTAACTTTAATCCAAGATAAAGATTGACATCTCTTTTATATTTATATCAATTATTAATTTGCGCTTTTATGTGCTGATTGTAGCGTCGGCGTTTCGTTGCAGATTCTTTTAGCCCCATAGTTATTTTTCATTATTATTTTGCAGTATTTTGCAATTTTATTCTAGATTAGCGTTAATGTCATAGCCGTGGTTGCTTTTGTTTTTAAAGATTTCTAATTAGTTTAGTTTCGTGTTATTGTTTCTAAAATATTTTATTTCAAATTTCTTTTTGTAATTCTAACTGAGAATTTTATAACTTTCCAGGCCAATGTTTTCTTATGTTTATATATTTTTTATTTGTAAGCAATTTAACCAGTTAATTTCCTCCTTCGTAAAATTACACTGAACAAAAATTGCATTTGCTGAAAGATTTCTATACTCTGTTTATTTCCATCTGTCCATCCGCCTGTGGTGTTTGCGTATGGTAACACTGCGTCCCGAAGCTTTAAATAGTTACGCTATGTGTAAGTTTTAGGTAAATAAAAGGATATCTGGGTGTACATTTGCAACTGAAAAGTGTTTTAATAATTTACAGTATGCGAATTACACCATTAATATTCGAAATAAGGTTATTATTATTGTTGAATGTAAGCTGAGTGTAACTATCTACAGCCCGGAACACAGTGTTACCATACGCAAACACCACAAGCGGATGGACAGATGGAAAAAAACAGAGTATAGTTATTTTAGTTTCCTGTTGTATTTTTTTCCCCAAAATTCTATATGTAATTCAGACTGCAAAAATTTTCATAGGTTTTTGGAACACTGTTTTCGATTCCATTTTATTGTTTTCTAAGCATTTTATCTTATTCTTTTCCATTTTATTAATTTCTAAGTTGTTTATTGTATTATTTTCCATTTTCTTAATTTCTAAGCTGTTTATCGTATTATTTTCCATTTTATTAATTTCTGAGCTGTTTATCCCATTATTTTCCATTTTATTAATTTCTAAGCTGTTTATCTTATTATTTTCCATTTTCTTAATTTCTAAGCTGTTTATCCTATTATTTTCCATTTTATTAATTTCTAAACTTTTTATCCCATTATTTTCCATTTTATTAATTTCTAAGCTCTTTATCCCATTATTTTCCATTTTATTAATTTCTGAGCTGTTTATCCTATTATTTTTCATTTTATTAATTTCTGAGCTGTTTATCCTATTATTTTTCATTTTATTAATTTCTGAGCTGTTTATCCTATTATTTTCCATTTTATTAATTTCTGACCTGTTTATCCCATTATTTTCCATTTTATTAATTTCTAAGCTGTTTATCCCATTATTTTCCATTTTATTAATTTCTGAGCATTTATCCTATTATTTTCCATTTTATTAATTTCTGAGCTGTTTATCCTATTATTTTCCATTTTATTAATTTCTGAGCTGTTTATCCTATTTTATTTCCATTTTATTAATTTCTGAGCTGTTTATCCCATTATTTTCCATTTTATTAATTTCTGAGCTGTTTATCCCATTATTTTCCATTTTAATAATTTCTAAGCTGTTTATCCCATTATTTCCCATTTTATTAATTTCAAAGCTGTTTATCCCATTATTTTCCATTTTATTAATTTATAAGCTGCTTATCCCATTATTTTCCATTTTATTAATTTCTAAGCTGCTTATCCCATTATTTTCCATTTTATTAATTTCTAAGCTGTTTATCCTATTATTTTCCATTTTATTAATTTCTAAGCTGTTTATCCCATTATTTTCCATTTTATTAATTTCTAAGCTGTTTATCCTATTATTTTCCATTTTATTAATTTCTAAGCTGTTTATCCTATTATTTTCCATTTTATTAATTTCTGAGCTGTTTATCCCATTATTTTCCATTTTATTAATTTCTAAGCTATTTATCCCCTTATTTTCCATTTGACTAATTTCTAAGCTGCTGATCCCATAATTTTCCATTTTATTAATTTCTAAGTTGTTTAACCCATTATTTTCCATTTTATTAATTTCTAAGCTGTTTATCCCATTATTTTCCATTTTATTAATTTCTAAGCTGTTTATCCCATTATTTTCCATTTTCTTAATTTTGAGTCTTGTTTATACCCATTTAATTTTCCCATTTTATTAACTTTCAAAAGCTGCTGATCCCACCAAATCTTTTCCAATTTTATTAATTTCTGAGATGTTTCATCCCATTATTGTTTCCATTTTATTAATTTCTTGAAGCCGTTGGTTTATTACTATTATTTTTCCATTTTATTAATTTCTGAGCTGTTTATCCCATTATTTTCCATTTTATTAATTTCTGAGCTATTTATCCCATTATTTTCCATTTTATTAATTTCTAAGCTGTTTATCCCATTATTTTCCATTTTATTAATTTCTGAGCATTTTATCCCGTTATTTTCCTCATTCTTAAAATTGCGCTTAATGAAGATTTTCTCGTCATTCTCTATAGGAGTATCAGTCGTATTTATGTTCGGTTAATTAAAGAGTGTCCGCTCGTTGAAATAAAGGTTTGTTATTACCTTTATAATATCATACGCATATTTTTTCATAGTTTTTTTTTTTCATTAATTGCATTGTTTCTGTTTTGTTGTATATTACCACAATATTAAAAGTGAGAAGTAGTCGTTTAAGTCATTGTTGCATTTTTATTATTTTCAGCTAGATTTCGTCATACGTTTTTATCATCCTTTTTATTTGATAAATATTTTAATAATTAAAATAATCATAAGAATAATGATAATGAAAATAATAGTATTATTATTATTAGACCTAGGTACAGACCTCTATGACAAGAATCACTCAAAATAATTGCTTCTTATCGGTACTACTTTTTTATTCTTTTTTCTATATTTTGAATAATCTTCCTTTCATTGGATCCAAGATAACTATAATTTTGATCCCTGAAAATCTCACCAATGTATACCGGTCTGCACATAGTTAATTATCATCACGCTGAAAAGAGAAACATTAAAAGTTCGATAAAAATTCACCTAAAAATGAATGCAGCTCATGCAGCAGCCATTTTAAATTATTATTATTATTATTATTATTATTATTATTATTATTATTATTATTATTATTATTATTATTATTATTATTATTATTAATGCGTAATTCAGCCAAAAAAAAAAATTGATATGACAGTGGAATCAGTAAAACGAGAAGTCTTTGTGAAGCAGGAAAAGACGCTTATTGCAATTGATTGAAGATGAAAATTAAATTGTTTTGTATTAAGATTAATTTCAATTTTCATCTTGTAATTTTTTCCACCATGTAGTGAATTTCTGGTTCAATAATTCTTCACCTTTTTGTCTAATGTTAGTCTCGTTTAGCTAAGAGCTTTGTTTTCTTGTTGTTCTGGAAAAGTTCGAGAGTATTTAATTTTAATTCTTCATTGGTTGCCTTTAAACGTTTTAGTATTAAAGGGTTCTGTTTTAGTTTGTTAGAGGCTCAAATAGTTTAAATAAAATGTTGGTTTGTGGAACCAAAGATAATATTATGAAATAACATAAACTAATATGCCCTAAACCTATGCTCGTGAAGGCATAATTATAATTGCGGTTGATGTGGTGTTTGTAATTTTGAGCATCTGTCCAAATAGGCAGAGATGTTGAGACCTGTTTCTGCTCAGATCGATACTTATGCCTTGAAATGTTAAAAAACTAAAGCAGGGAGTAGTCATTTAGAAAAAGAAAATGCTATATTTTTTTTACAATTTTCCCTCGCCCTGTTTAGTTTAGTCCTTTCAATCTCAGCCGGGCTTTACCTTGCATCTAATTATGCTAATATATGCTTCAGTAATCTTATGTTGTAGGGTAACAAAGGATCTTTTTTAACTTCCCTTTTATCTTACATGGCAATCCAGAAGATATCCCGGATTGTTATCGTAGTATATACTGATGTTTTAGTATTAAATTTCCCTTATGAGTATTTACCGAGTTTTATCTTTCTATTTTTTTTGTCGAGTTTGGAAATAAATGTCATGAGGTATTATTCTCTCGAATAATATGAAGGTATTTTTTTTTTCATTTTGACATTTCATTATATTTTTGTTATATATTTTTTCAGATCATATTTCTAACCATTATGCTTATAATAATAATAATAATAATAATAATAATAATAATAATAATAATAATAATAATAATAATAATAATAATAATAATAATAATAATAATAATAATAATAATAATGTTGGAATTTTGAAGAGCTTCTTCAGATCATGACAACATTCTTAAACGTCGCAAACTGAAGTCTTAGTTTTTTTCTCCAGTGTTTAGCAAATGGAGTTACTTAAGTGGAAAATACATTTGAAATATTTCTATAGTTACAGACAAAACCATTTTGTATCTGCTGGGTATTATTTGGAGAATTTCTTTGATCCATAGATATATCTTTTTGTTAATGCTATTTTCACTTTTCTATTTTGTTTTTATATTTTTTACTTGTTATTAGTTTGATTTTTTCTTTATTTTTACCTATTTCAGAATAAGGTTCGTACATCATTCATTTGTTTATTTCCTTCGTTTCCTCTTCCTCTCAGATCTTCAAGAAGACGACATTGAGGCCTCGACCCTTCCACGCAGATGGAGTCTCCGAAGTCAGCTGGTGGTGAAGGCAGAAGCAGAGGACGACGGGAGAGAGTTCTCCTGTCAGGCCAGTCACCCTGCCCTCAGGGGATCCAGGGAACCCCCTTACTCCTCCATTATTCTTTCAGTCTTACGTAAGTGTAATCCCTCAGTACTGACTTCAGTTGTTATTTTTCCAAGACTTAATCGTGTCATATTTCTAAGGAGTTTAGACTTTCTTATTCATGTCAAATTTCTAAGGAGTTTAGACTTTCTTATTCATGTCTTATTAATGTCTTCAATAATACCTTTTTTTAAAGGAATTCTTAGCCATGTAAGATTTCTTAGAAGGTAAGGCTTATTCATGTTAAATTTCTAAGAAGTGAAGATTTTCTTATTCATATAAAATTTCTAAGAAGTGAAGACTTTCTCATTTATGTCTAATTGCTAAGAAGTTGACTCTCTTATACATGTGAGATTTCTCAAGAAGTTGAGACTTTCTTATTCATGTCAAATTTCTAAGAAGTTGAGACTTTCTTATTCATGTCAAATTTCTAAGAGGTTAAGACTTTCTTGTGTCAGATTTCTAAGTTTATACTTTCTTGTTCATGTCAAATTTCTAAAAAGTTAAGACTTTCTCGTGTCAAATTTCTAGGAAGTTGAGAGACTTTCTTATTCATGTCAAATTTTAAATTCTTCGTCATTAATTTTGTCAGTATTTTCCTCAATAATTTAATTGGGTTATGGAGTGTACAGAGTTTATGATTGGGTCTTTACAAAGTGCATATTTATCTGCTTATATCAATAAGGAATCTCATAATATATACTTCGGAGTGCAGTGTTATCTGCTTGTTATCTCAGTGGTTAATCGCATAATTTGTATTCATAATTTCAAATTGTGAATCAAGGATGTCTCGTCTTCCAGTGAAGATTATGAAATGGTCACTTGGGTCATGATCACTGAACATTTTGAAGTTTGACGTAAGCAGATCTTTCTAATATTTCCCATTTACAACTTATTTCATATTCTGATCACGGAAGTTGCCTTATCATTAGCACCTCAGAAGAGTTTCCTTCTTCTTCTTCTTCTTTTTCTTCTTCTTCTTCTCTTCTACTTCTTCTTCTTCCCTTTAGCTTGACAAACTTTTCTCAATAACTGCTTAAAAGTTTGAGCTTCCTGGTTATTGACATCGAAAGAAAAAAATAACTCCCCTGTTGCGCTTTGATCTTAATGAGAGGAAATAATCAAGATGTGAGCGGTGCTCGTTCAGGGGTAAAAAGGTTCTGCTGCAATAATTCGCAAATTGCTGAATGTTACCTTATTGAATTTCCATCCCCTTTATTTTTTATATATTTTTTTTTATAACTGAGATAATATTTATTTCAAGTCATGGAAGAAATTATTCTTGCTATGATACAGGCAACTGGGAGGTGGCTCCTGTACTCTGTAATATCATTTGTTCTTCGTGGAATGCAAAGTACATTCTCTCTCTCTCTCTCTCTCTCTCTCTCTCTCTCTCTCTCTCTCTCTCTCTCTCTCTCTCTCTCTCCCAGTTTTTTGAATGGGCCTGTG
>NC_061103.1:25759552-25804552 GCF_015104395.2 Macrobrachium nipponense | reverse complement strand
AATTGGGGTTTTGATAAATTATATATTTCTGTATGTAATTTTTTAGTAAGAATAAAGCTTATTTTGATTTTGATGTTGACTTTTGATGGTAACGGCACGTCTTAGACGTATAGATTATTAATTATTTGTTCTTGCTGAAAAAAACTGAAAAATATTCTACCGATTCATAGATGTATAGATTATTAATATTTTGTTTTTGCTGCAAAAAAAAAAAAAAATTCATGGGTCTTCTATTTAAGATATATTCCCCAATGTACTTTATATCATGTGTCATAGAAAGTATTTCTTCAGTAACCAGAACCGACACATACAATCCTCTTCAGTCTAGAAATCGACCTTCGCATGGAAACAGATCAATACATCGCAGGACCCAACGAACTAACTATTAACGCCAGTGCAAAGAGTGTCAGGTTCATTTCGACGGAAATTCATTCCACAGTTTTTCATTTGAAATCTGTCAAACAAGCCAGTCGACCCCCTCCCCCCCTCCCACCACCTACACCCACCCACACTGCGTACCTACACCCCAAGGATGTCCTCCCACACCCCCCTACCCCAGAAACTCAAACAAGGCAACTGCAATATCCAAGTTGCAAATTGCAAAACGTCATGATTGATTTATCTTGTTTAGCCTTTCCTCTCGGCATCCCAAACACGTCTTAGGCTGACTGCTCTATCCGGAGCTCTTGGGTTTATATAAGCTACGATTGTTTTGCTGTTATGGATATACGTATCTTCTTTTACTCGGCAGTGTTTATGGAAATTGGTACACTATTGAGGGAAATGTCCATAAAGAAATGTCATTGTGTGGTTGATCTGAAATGATATAATCTCTCTCTCTCTCTCACTCTCTCTCTCTCTCTCTCTCTCTCTCTCTCTCTCTCTCTCTCTCTCACACACATTTATTCATGGCTGCTAATGTATCCTTCTCTCTGTCTATCTTTTAATCAAGGATACTAATGTATCTCTCTCTCTCTCTCTCTCTCTCTCTCTCTCTTATCTAATCATGGCTAATAATGTATCTCTCTCTCTCTCTCTCTCTCACTTATTCATGGCTGCTAATGTATCCTTCTCTCTGTCTATCTTTTAATCAAGGATACTAATGTATCTCTCTCTCTCTCTCTCTCTCTCTCTCATCTAATCATGGCTAATAATGTATCTCTCTCTCTCTCTCTCTCTTTCTCTCTCTCATTTATTCATGGCTGCTAATGTATCTTTCTCCCTCTGTATCTTTTAATCAAGGATACTAATGTATTTATCTCTCTCTCTCTCTCTCTCTCTCTCTCTCTCCTTAACTGTTGGGTACACTACTTTTTATTTTTCACATCATGTGAATGATTATTCTGAAACACCGCTTATTTGAATTTTATTTCCTCCTTACCTTGGTTAATACTTCGTGATGAATAATCGTCTAAAAATCCGTAAGCCGGAATACACCTCGCAGATATAACACTACAGAACTGAGCAAGCGAATGATTTTTTAACGCCCGAGGCCAAGAAATGTAATTTATTCAGTTCGAGCAGCTGTTGGAGATAGATTATCCCGCTGTAAACTTTATTATTATTATTTTTTGAAGCGTACTCTTAAACGTACTCGCATGATTACCGTGCACGTAATTATTCTTCATGATTTATCGTTTTTTTTTTCAGCAATTGTGGTGATGTCTTGGGGACAAGATGAAATGTAGAATAGAAATTTTGAATAGAAACTCTCTCTCTCTCATATATATCTATATATTATATATATATATATATACATATATATATATGTATATATAGATATATATATGATATATATATATATATAGATATATATATATATATATATATATATATTATATATATATATGATATATATATATATAATAAATATATATATATATATATATATATATATATATATATATATTATATATATATATATATATATATATATATATGTATATATATATATATATATATATATATATTATATATATATATATATATATATATATATATAGATATATATATATATATAATATATACATACATATATATATATAAATATATATATATATTAGTATTATATATATATATATAATATCACTTATATACACATATATATCTATGTGTGTGCGTGTGTTCACCTTTATTTTCTCCCTACTTCTTTAATGATTTTCCTCAGCCCTATTCTGCTGTTAACAGATTAATAATCTGTTTTCCTCTTTACATTCACTTTGTATTCATCTTCTGTTATGAAATGATAATCTCTCTAATTGCTCTCTCTTCATTTAGTTTTACCGATCCTCCATAGGGGGAAAGTAGCGACAGTGCACCGCCTTTACTTAATTAAGGTTTTTTGCAGCGTGCCTTCGGCCCTTAGCAGCAACCCCTTTCGTTCCTTTTACTGTACCTCCTTTCATATTCCCTCTCTTCCATCTTACTTTCTCGTAACAATTGTTTCATGGTGCGACTGCGAGGTGTTCCTCCTGTTACACCTTTCAAACCTTTTACTGCCAATATCCGTTTCAGCGCTGAATGACCTCATAGGTCCCAGTGCTTGACTTTTGGCCTAAATTGTATATTCAATTCAGTATAGTTCATTTACCAATTTCGAAATCTAATGAGAACAGACACCTGTCGACTTATTTGTTTGTGCTGCAAATAATTCCTTTACTTGGAACCTGATACGCTTCAACATTTTGCAAGAATCTATTACCTTGAACTGTGCGATAAATACCGTTAATTATGTTGCTCAAGGTTCCTCTGATTTTTGGTGTAATTAATGATGTTATTGTACAGACTATTCACACACGCACTGCGAAGAACCGTTGGCTTAATGATTTGATGTCATATAAATGAATATATATATATATATATATATATATATATATATATATATATATATATATATATATATATATATATGTGTGTGTGTGTGTGTGTGTGTGTGTGTATGCGTGTGTGTGTGTTTTGTGTATAGATATGCATATACATATATATATATATTGTTACGTGCCTGTGCATAGATTTTGTGATATTTTATATCCAGGTTCTTTGCTAGATAATGGCGACAGTGAACCTATGACAGGTGTAACACAGAGTAGTTAAATACTCTAGAAATATAATATAGTTGATAAAGTGGGATGCACCTACTAGCACAAACTCAAGTGAGGGCAATTAAATGCAAGGAAAAACTTATTATATTTATTAAAATATATTCGGCACTATCCAAAACGCCATACTCGGGTTCTGCAATTGACAAGAGAAAACCCAATATAAATATATGGTAATAACAATGTAATTCAATATTAAGGGAATATAATATCAGATAAAATAGTTAACCTAAATATACTCTGACTTGCCTTTGCTGGATATCCTTTATGAAAGTGTAATAATATATACAAGTAACATATATGAAGTACGAGAGACGAGTCACCAAACAGCAGTCTTACAGGAGATTTATCATAAAGAGAAGAACACAAACAATGGGACTAATGTAAGTACCGAAGGCAAAGTACCGAAGGCAAGTACCAAACGATTCATCAAAGTTAACGTACGTCCAAGACAACCATAAACAAGGTACATATAATTAACTAAGATGTACAATGACGAATTGATACTTAATAAACCACCAAACAATAATACTTATAATAGAATTAAGATGTAAGCTAACGAGTTTATGATATATATCAGAACGAGAGATCCATCATAATAAAGAAAACCACTGCAGCAACGAATCAACGTATTCGTCAATAAAGTGCCAACAAGCAATTACACAAAGAGTACGAGATATGAACTAGCGAATGGACTGGCTAACTGTCGTTAATTACCAAGGGTAAAGAAACTGACTATATAACAACAACACTTCTTACCTACAGAAATGAGAACACATATAGCCACTGACTTCGTGCACGCATATGCAACCATACCAACTCCACTGGTAATAACTAACGACAATATTCCAAACCACAGGAATATAAATAATAGAAACGGCACTAATGAACACAGAGAATATCAACATAAAACAACACTTATCATGCCCAACGTGACATGACAACGAAATACCAAAACACAATGGCAACAATCTGATATTCTCTCTCTCTCTCTTTGACTCGTTATATACGTATTATCCCTTGTCCCTTCTTCGTGACTCTGGGTCGACTGTCAGGATAACCTCTCTGGTTTAGCTCTCGTTATCGACTGCTGTAATGGTCTATATATGCCGAACCCTGTAACTTTATTTGAACTACCTAATGGTATTCTGTACATGGTAATTACTTTGATACCAAACAAGCAGTTTGCCTCTCTTGAATAGTAATAAAAAAAAGGAAAACAAAAAGAATAAACATAACCAAACAGTATAAACAAAATTAATGAAAATAATCATAAACTTGTAATACCTCCACCGCAAATTTAAAAAGCATGGGTAGTGCTTTTTAAAAACAGGAATATACAAAAGAAGTCACAATCGAGTACAAGTCACAATCGGGTATAAAAAAAAATTAGACAAAAGAACGTGAAAGGGCATCAGCTATTACGTTATCTTTTCCTTTCACATGCTTGATACTGATGTTGTATTCTTGTAATACTAGAGACCATCGCATGAGACGTCTGTTCTTATTGTTGAACTGATGTAGATACTTTAAAGGGTTATGATCTGAGAATATCTCTACCTCTGCAGGACTTGAATTTACATATACTTCAAAATGTTGTATGGCTGACATCAATGCTAAACATTCCTTCTCGATCGTGCTGTATTTACTCTGGCTGCGATTTAATTTTCTGGAAAAATAGCTAACAGGAAAAAGAATGTCATTGTATTTCTGCAACAGCACTGCTCCGATACCAATGTCGCTTGCATCTACCATCATCTGGAATGGTTTGGAAAAATCTGGTGAGCGCAAAATAGGTTTGGCACACAAAATACTCTTCAATTGCAAAAAATGATTTCTCAGCCAAATCTGACCAATTAAAATTACATCTACTACTTAGAAGATTCGTTAAAGGTGCAGCTAATTCTGAAAATTTAGGAACAAACCGTCTGAAATAACTACACATCCCAAGAAACTGTCTAATTTGCTTCTTATTTTCCGGAGTCTTAAATTTAATGATAGATTCAATGTTGCTGTTCTTAGGCGAGATATTTCCACTTCCAACTTGATAACCTAGATATGTAATCTCTGCCTTACCGAACTCACACTTCTTCAAGTTAACTACTAATCCGTACTTTAGCAAAGCTGAAAATAAAGATCGAATATGCTTTAGATGCTCTGACCAAGAATTGCTATACACAACCACATCATCTAAATATACTGTACAATTCTCTACATCTCTGATCACAAAATTCATAAGTCGTTGGAACGTACTAGCAGCATTGCGTAAACCAAAAGGCATAATTTTGCATTGAAATAAACCGTCAGGCGTTATGAAAGCCGTGACACTTCTGGACTCTTCAGCCAACGGAACTTGCCAATATCCTTTGAGCAAATCAAATTTACTGACAAACTTTGAGTGCCCTATTTTGTCAACACAATCGTCTATGCGTGGTAATGGATATGAATCAGGGATAGTCAACTCATTCACCATTCCGATAATCAATCACCAACCTGAAAGTACCGTCCTTCTTATCTACCAATACTACCGGAGAACTCCATGGACTGTTACTTGGTTCAATTAAGTCATGTTGCAACATGTAATCTATTTGTTTCTTAACTTCTAATGCTTTAGGTGGGGATAATCGATAAGGTGCCTGTCTAATCGGATTAGCATCTGGGACTAACTTAATGTCATGTTGAAGACAATTCACTTTACCAGGCCGATTCTGAAACAATGATGGAAAGTCCCTAAGTACCTGTATAACATCTTTAACTTGTGAATCAGGCAAATATGACAATCTTTCTTCCAGTTCTGTTAAATCAACTCCATTTTTACTCCAATCATATTCACCTTTCACACATGTCTCTTCTTCATTCATATCTTCATTTATCTCATTCTCAATTTTAATAGATTTAAAATGCACTACCGCAACTGGTTTAATTACTTCCTGTTGGTAATATGGCTTCAGTAAATTGATGTGAAAGACTTGTTCCTTGTTACGTCTGTTAGGCAACTCTACTATGTAATTTAAATGATTTACTCTACGTTTTACTATACCGGGTCCAACATAACGGCTTTTAAACTGTCCTGGAATAGGTATAAAAACAAGTACACTATCACCTTCCTTAAATTGTCTCAACACTGTATTTTTATCATACTTTCGCTTCATACACTGCTGTGCTTTCACTACATTCTTATTTGACCATTCTATCATCCTCTTTAACTTCTCTTTAAATTCTGTAACATGTTTTAAAACATCAAATTTGCTCTCACCATTAGCACTCCACTGATCTTTAATCATATTCAAAGGACTCCTTACCTCGTGACCGAATGTCAATTCAAAAGGGGTAAAACCTAAGCTTTCATTTGGAGATGATCTAATTGCAAACAAAACATATGGCAAATCAACATCCCACTGACTTTGAAATTCAGACCCATACTTAGTTAAAGCATTTTTCATAGTTAGGTGAAATCGTTCTAATACCCCTTGGCTTTCTGGATGGTATGGCGAAGATACCACATGCTTAATATTCCATTCTAGCATTTTCTTACTAAACAACTTACTCATAAAGTTACTGCCTCTATCTGATTGAATTTCCTTTGGAAAACCGAATCTAGAAAAATAATCTGTTAAATGTTTGATTACTACTTTACTGGAAATCTTGCGTATCGGGATAGCTTCTGGATATCTGGTGGTGCGATCCATGATAGTTAAGATGTATTCATTACCTGATGATGTTTTTTTGGTAGGCGGTCCCCACTATATCTATCACAATCTGCGAAAATGGTTCTGTTAGTACAGTTATTGGTACAAGAGGTGCTTTAGGTATAATTTGATTGGGCTTACCTACAACTTGGCATGTATGACAGCATTTACAATATCTCTTTACGTCTTTCTTTAATGAAGGCCAAAAAAAATGCTTTCTCACTTTGTACATAGTCTTGGCAATACCAAAGTGTCCTCCACAAAGATTATCATGGGCTTGTTGCAATATTACATTTCTATACTTCTCTGGGACTACAATTTGATAATCTACCGATGGATTACTAGCATTTGCTAATTTTGATCTGGACAATCTATACAATACTTCATTTCTAATGAAAAAACAAGGCTTACTTACATCAGATACTTCATTTTCTGGAACAGCATTCTCAAAAATGTTACCTAAACCTTTATCTTCTTTCTGAGCCTTTACTAAATCTTTTCTGTCACCTATACACTTCAGCGACTCTTGCACTGGAATATTACCTACTACCACTTCCTTCTCCAAGTCTGCCAAGTTGAGATCTTCATCCTCATCTACTGTCGTCAACTTACTCCGAGCTCTGGTTACGGGTGCTATAGGTTTACTGGTCACTTCAACTACTTCTTTACTTACTCTTTCCCCTCTCTGTTGAACTGGACATATTACATCATTACCTATTATCACATCTATACCTGGAATGGGCAATTGTTCTACAATCGCAAATCTATGGGTACCTTGAACTAGCTCTGACTCAATTTTCAATTCAACAAGTGGACATGACACAGACGAATTAGGAAAACCTCCTAGCAGAACAAAGTTATCTTCTTTACTCTCATAATTTTCTGGTAAACTTTTTCTTAATACACATGACTGAGATGCACCAGTATCTCTTAACATAACTAAAGCTTTACTTACAACATCTGGATTCTTGAACACTCTTATTCTACCTTCATGAAGATACTCTCCAAAATTCTTCAACACTTCATTCGTTTCATCACTCTTACTATTTTCAAAATCAACTTTACTCATTTTACTCACATACTCATCCTTACTAACTTGACATCTTGAGATTAGTGTTACTTTACCTTGTCTCTGTTTACACTCAAACTGAAAATGCCCTAGTTTACCACATTTGTAACATGTTATCTCTTTCTTATCCTTACTTGCTCTAGGTGAGTTATTCTGTGTTTGATCTTTAGTTACATATTTTCTACTTGGCTGATAATGACTATAACTATACTTATAAGTTCTGGGTTGATAAGTTTTACCATGAGTTAGTACAAATCTATCAGCTGACCTAGCTGCTTCTTCCAAAGTTTTATGATCTAACTCTTCCAAGTGTACTCTGACATCCCTAGACATACTATCTTTGAAATCTTCAAGCAAAAGAAGTTCTCTAAGATCTGCAAAATCAGTAATCGACCTAGACCGGAGCCAATCATCGAACAATACAGACTTATGCCTCGCGTAATAAAAAAATGTCTGGTTTGCTCCTTTCACATAATTTCTGAACTTTTGTCTGTACGCTTCGGGAACAAGTTGATAAGCGGACAACACAGCGCTCTTCACTACCTCATAATCTATGCTATCATCGAAGCTAAGTGTAGCATAAGCTTCCTGAGCTTTTCCTACAAAGACTGATTGCACAATAAGAGCCCAACTTGCCTTCTCCCAGTCTAACTGTTTAGCTACTTTCTCAAAAGCTAAAAAAAACTGACTCACATCTGTCTCTGAAATTTAGGTATAAGCTTCTGAGTCCACAAAGTAAAATGTCCTGCCGTGTCAGCATCACTACTACCTAAACCTTTCTTTACTTGCTCCAACTTTATCTCCAACTGTAACTTCTCCTTCTCCTCTGCTAACTCCTGCCTTCTAGCTGTTCTAGCTTCTCTCAATCTGCCTGTTCTCTTTCTCTATTTGCATATGTTTCTTTACAAACTCAGCCAACTGCTTACCCTCATATCCGAGTTTTTCTCCTATAGCAGTAATAGATTCTAAAGTAGACATTATGAATAATATATAAAATAACCAAGCACGAAAAATGCACAAAAATATGCTACGACGCCATACTATCATAAAATAACTACAAAAGTCCAGCACAATACATAATAACTACTCTCACTGAGAAAAATGCAAGAGGAAGCATCCTGGCAAGGTCGCCAAATATGTTACGTGCCTGTGCATAGATTTTATGTGATATTTTATATCCAGGTTCTTTGCTAGATAATGGCGACAGTGAACCTATGACAGGTGTAACACAGAGTAGTTAAATACTCTAGAAATATAATATAGTTGATAAAGTGGGATGCACCTACTAGCACAAACTCAAGTGAGGGCAATTAAATGCAAGGAAAAACTTATTATTTATTACAAATATATTCGGCACTATCCAAAACGCCATACTCGGGTTCTGCAATTGACAAGAGAAAACCCAATATAAATATATGGTAATAACAATGTAATTCAATATTAAGGGAATATAATATCAGATAAAATAGTTAACCTAAATATACTCTGACTTGCCTTTGCTGGATATCCTTTATGAAAGTGTAATAATATATACAAGTAACATATATGAAGTACGAGAGACGAGTCACCAAACAGCAGTCTTACAGGAGATTTATCATAAAGAGAAGAACACAAACAATGGGACTAATGTAAGTACCGAAGGCAAAGTACCGAAGGCAAGTACCAAACGATTCATCAAAGTTAACGTACGTCCAAGACAACCATAAACAAGGTACATATAATTAACTAAGATGTACAATGACGAATTGATACTTAATAAACCACCAAACAATAATACTTATAATAGAATTAAGATGTAAGCTAACGAGTTTATGATATATATCAGAACGAGAGATCCATCATAATAAAGAAAACCACTGCAGCAACGAATCAACGTATTCGTCAATAAAGTGCCAACAAGCAATTATACAAAGAGTACGAGATATTAACTAGCGAATGGACTGGCTAACTGTCGTTAATTACCAAGGGTAAAGAAACTGACTATATAACAACAACACTTCTTACCTACAGAAATGAGAACACATATAGCCACTGACTTCGTGCACGCATATGCAACCATACCAACTCCACTGGTAATAACTAACGACAATATTCCAAACCACAGGAATATAAATAATAGCAACGGCACTAATGAACACAGAGAATATCAACATAAAACAACACTTATCATGCCCAACGTGACATGACAACGAAATACCAAAACACAATGGCAACAATCCGATATTCTCTCTCTCTCTCTTTGACTCGTTATATACGTATTATCCCTTGTCCCTTCTTCGTGACTCTGGGTCGACTGTCAGGATAACCTCTCTGGTTTAGCTCTCGTTATCGACTGCTGTAATGGTCTATATATGCCGAACCCTGTAACTTTGGTTGAACTACCTAATGGTATTCTGTACATGGTAATTACTTTGATACCAAACAAGCAGTTTGCCTCTCTTGAATAGTAATAAAAAAAAGGAAAACAAAAAGAATAAACATAACCAAACAGTATAAACAAAATTAATGAAAATAATTATAAACTTGTAATAATATATATATATATATATATATATATATATATATATATATACATATATTTATAGGTAATTCATTAACTCATGAACATGTTTCACAGCTATAGATTTCTGACTCACATCGGGAACGAACCTCGGTCTCCCCCGTGACGGGCTATGGTGGTGCCGATTGATATATTATTTATATATATAATATATATATATATATATATATATATATTTATATATATGTGTGTGTGTGTGTGTGTGTGTGTGTGTGTTACTAGTGAGACGTTGCCACACAATGGTGGAAGTTAGATTGATTGGGATGCCTGACCAAGGTGTGTTAGGTATGTCCCGATGAGGGAAAGGTGAATCAAGAACTAAATGGGTCTAACTTTACCTAATACTTCAGAGAAGGTGTAAGGTAGGGTTTTCATTTAGAAGGTAAGATATGGCATGAAGTTTGGTAGGGGAGTAGTTCTGAAGAATAAAGACAAAGTCGAATGTATATGGATCAAGTGTATATTACCATACAGGTATAGAAATAGCTCGTAAGTAAAAGGAGAATGCTGTAAGTGACCTACATGATATCTTCTCTCTGTATTTCCCTTTACTGCTTCTTACTTCTTCCTAATGAACACCATACTCTTTGGAAACTTGAATTTCAAGTCAATGGCCGCTGTGTGCTTGTTCCATATGAATAGGGTTCGTCTCCTGAATAATAATAATAATAATAATAATAATAATAATTTTTTTTTTTTTTTTTTTTTTTGCTCTATCACAGTCCTCCAATTCGACTGGGTGGTATTTATAGTGTGGGGTTCCGGGTTGCATCCTGCCTCCTTAGGAGTCCCATCACTCTTCTTACTATGTGTGCCGTTTCTAGGTCATCAACTCTTCTGCATGAGTCCTGGAGCTACTTCAGCCTCTAGTTTTTCTAGATTCCTTCTCAGGGATCGTTGGGATTCGTTGGCCTAGTGCTCCTATGATTATGGGTACGATTTCCACTGGCATATCCCATATCCTTCTTATTTCTATTTTCAGATCTTGATACTTATCCATTTTTTCCCTCTCTTTCTCTTCAACTCTGGTGTCCCATGGTATTGCGACATCAATGAGTGATACTTTCTTCTTGACTTTGTCAATCAACGTCACGTCTGGTCTGTTTGCACGTATCACCCTATCCGTTCTGATACCATAGTCCAGAGGATCTTTGCCTGATCGTTTCTATCACTCCTTCAGGTTGGTGGCTCGTACCACTTATTACTGCAAGGTAGCTGATGTTTCTTGCACAGGCTCCAGTGGAGGGCTTTTGCTACTGAATCATGCCTCTTTTTGTACTGGTTCTGTGCAAGTGCCGGGCATTCACTTGCTATGTGGTTTATGGTTTCATTTTTCGTATTGCACTTCCTACATATGGGAGAGATGTTATTTCCGTCTATCGTACTTTGAACATATCTGGTTCTTAGGGCCTGATCTTGTGCCGCTGTTATCATTCCTTCAGTTTCCTTCTTTAACTCTCCCCTCTGTAGCCATTGCCAATTGTCATCGCTGGCTAGTTCTTTAGTCTGTCTCATGTATTGTCCGTGCATTGGTTTGTTGTGCCAGTCCTCTGTTCTGTCTGTCATTCTCCTGTCTCTGTATATTTCTGGGTCTTCGTCTACTCCGTGGAGGAGTGGGTTAGGTCGTCAATAGACTTAAGTCAAGTTAAGCAACATTGGCTCTGGTCAGTCGTTGGATGGGTGACCGCTCTCCTCGGCGTTGATTCCTTGGGAAAGGATCTTTACCATAATTTCCTCAATCTACTCAGCTGTAAATGAGTACCTATCCCTGATGGGGTAGGGTCCAGCTATGGGTTAAATAGCAAAACTCAGCAATGATGGAAAGAAATGAAGGATTAAACGACAACGACGTAAATGGAACCTCTGGCAACAGAGGAGCTTCGTCCGGCAACCAGGTATTCAACCCAATTGAAGGGGAAGACGGTCAGGTACTTGGAGGTCGTCATCCAGCAACTGATCACCACAACGACAATAATCAACAGCCTGAGATTGGAGCTACAGAGGCAAAAAGGAATAATAATAATAATTATTATTATTATTATTATTATTATTATTATTATTCAAGAAACATCAGCTACCTTGCAGTAATAAGTGGTATGAGCACCAACCTGAGGGAGTGATAGAAAACGATCACGCAAAGATCCTCTGGGACTATGGTATCAGAACGGATAGGGTGATACGTGCAAACAGACCAGACGTGACGTTGATTGACAAAGTCAAGAAGAAAGTATCACTCATTGATGTCGCAATACCATGGGACACCAGAGTTGAAGAGAAAGAGAAGGAAAAAACGGATAAGTATCAAGATCTGAAAATAGGAATAAGAAGGATATGGGATATGCCAGTGGAAATCGTACCCATAATCATAGGAGCACTAGGCACGATCCCAAGATCCCTGAAAAGGAATCTAGAAAAACTAGAGGCTGAAGTAGCTCCAGGACTCATGCAGAAGAGTGTGATCCTAGAAACGGCACACATAGCAAGAAAAGTGTGACCTCCTAAGGAGGCAGGATGCAAACCCGAAACCCCCACACTATAAATACCCACCCTGTCGAATTGAGGACTGTGATAGCAAACAAAAAATCTAAAAAAAAAAAAAAAAAAAAAAAAAAAAAAATGAAAATACATAAGTATATGCTGTGACTAATATGGGCATTGTGGATGGTATAGGGAATCAATTTTCTAAATGATAAAGAATTTAAGGTCGAATCTGAGATTATGTATCAGTTTATAAAGCGTCACAGTGACTGGTTTGGTGGGAAAAGATCTTGCCGTGAATGACCTCATGGGTTCCAGAGTTTAGTCTTTGGCCAAATTCTATATTCTATTCTGTTCTCATTTACTTTCCAATCTGAGCTTATTTTAATGGAGTTTTAAAATTCCACTGATTACACGTGATGTCTGGATGTCAGTCCAGTGCCGCCGGTCCTTCCTCTGGCCTTAAAATACCTCGTTTCACCGAAGGCTACTGAGAATGAAAGCATATAAATGAGATTATCTTCCGATTGACAAGGACTCATTTTCCTATCGTATAGTGTTCATTAGGCTAAATAGCTCTTCATTAATTAGATGATCATAGAATTAATCTAGCATTAGTGCTGGAGAAACCTTACTCGTTTACGTTACCACGTTATGAGCAACAATTCTCTCTCTCTCTGCTCTCTCTCTCTCTCTCTCTCTCTCTCTCTCTCTCTCTCTTTTCAGTCACAGTCACACACACACACACACTATATATATATATATATATATATATATATATATATATATATATATATATATATATATAGTGTGTGTGTTTTGTGTGTTTTGTATTTATTTTTATTATTTGAGGATGCAAACTGGAAAGAGACCGACAAGTTAATTTAATTACCTAAAACACGATCAACATTTTGGTTCATGAAATTTTCACCATTCCCATTACGTGGTGAGGATTAAACTGGAAATTGTTGAGGTTTGGTGAAGACAAGTGGACAGAGAAGTAAATTATTCGACCAACTTATGGTGTCTTAAGTACTAAGTCAGAAACACCTTTGACTAGACAGAGTTCTGCTTGTCTCTCAATGTTGGTGAGATTTTCTTCGTGCTTTTTCTCTTTTCTCTCTTCTTTGTACATTATTTAGTATCATTCACTAGTGTATATCAGTTTCATTACTTCATTAGTAGGTCGTGGGTAATCGATAACGTGTATGCTAGGACTTCGAGGTTATATTACTCTCAGCATAGTGCATTATTTCAGTCCCCAGTAAGTCTACTGATTCTGTGTCTGTGAAGCGTTAAAAGATGTAACCTTGGTTCCTGTGTTATTCTAGATTTACGTATAGAAATGTTGTATGATATACGATGCATCCTGTTTTAATGCGCTTACAGTTTCATGCTGGACAAATAGATTCATGCAATGCATAAGTGAGCTGTTCTTTATCAAGGCAAAGAGTAGCAATATACTTCATTACCATAATGGCAACATGAAATCTTGGATGGTTAAAGATTGTGGGAGTCCTAGATTTGCAAGGCTTGGTCACTGCTATTATTTTTCCTTAAGGCAACAGCTCTTACTTTAGGAGTCATTAGGAGATATAATGTAGTAGATTATATTTGTTCCTCATCGCTTCTAAATGGGTTGGTGACTCAACATGCAAGAAAGTACTTTTCCGTTCGCATGTCCAAACAAAACTAAACCAGAAAAACTAAACCATCGCCACTTTCTACGGGCTGCTCTTCGAGCAAGACCCCGTGCTGGCATAAGGCCAGCTTAATCTAAAATATCAACGCCACTTTTAAAGTGGACATCCATCCACTATAAAAGTGTTTTGTATGCAGTAGCCATCTGATTTGCAAAGTGATTAAATGTGATTTCCTGACTCAACACTTTTAAATATTCTTTTAAACACGTGTTGAATGAACACTCAGGAAGTACCTAATGCAGCACATTTATATTTTTAAGGATACTGGTTATGCGCGCGCGCAAACACACGCACACACACACACACACACACACATATATATATATATATTTATATATATATATATATATATATATATATATATATATATATATATATATATATATATATATATATATATATATATATATATATATATATGTAATATAATATAAACAAATACATACATACAGACGCGCACATTTATATATACTATAAGGACTTACTTGTGTGTATATATATATATATATATATATATATATATATATATATATATATATATATATATATATATATATATATATATATCTATATATGTAGATATAGATATATATATATATGGGAGTGTGTCTGTGTGCGTTTCTGTTGGGATTGATGTAAGAAGTGTGGCCAATTACTGTAAAGTTTCAGATAGTAGATTTTTTGTCCATCGTGCTGAGTAGAACAGAAAGTAAAATACACACAAACTCCGAATTCAAAGAACCTGCAAAGATCGTAGCTAAATGCTGTAGCGAAATCAAAAGCTTAGAGGACTATGGTGCGGAAATTGGACGCCTCAGTCATGTTGAAATGCTGGGGAACAAGGACACAACTTGGGTCTAATATTCAGTGCGATCAGCTGCTTTGTCTCCTGTCAGCAATAATATAAACTCGCTAATGAACTTGTAGCTTTGGAGTCCGTTTCCTTGTTTGCTCCTAATTAACCTCCCTGAGGCGCTAGATCATTCGGCCTCTCGTAAAACGTAGTGATGCATCTTGCTGTGTGTTCCCCCAGGTCATTAAAAGTTACCTTCGAAACGACGTGTTCCTAGTGGTTCACCAGAGATCACGTGATTTTCCCATATATGGGTTCGATGGCGACACATACGTTGCCAATATGATTTTATTGAAATTTCATGAAAACACAAACTAACCGCCCATATTCCTTAACCTGAATGTGCTCATTTTTCACTGACCTGTGTAAGAACGTAGTCATTTAATTGTAGTTCATTATAATAAATGTTCATAATTATGGCCAAGATCACTACATATTTTGCAAGACAAACCTGTAAACTACAGATGTATTGTAAAAGTAGTATAGCAGCCGCGAAGGTAAATATTTAGAAAAATCCAGCACACATTATATATACGATAGGATATATATATTATATATATATATATAGATATATATAATATATATATATATATATACATATATAGTATATACATATATATAGTATATATATATATTTATATATATATAATATATATTATATATATATATACATACACACTTGTATGTATGTATGTACTTCTACAAAAACACACACACATTATATATATATATATATATTATGTGTGTGTTTGTGTGTAATTTTAGGGTGGTACTTCGGTCTACAAAATATACGTAATATATATTATATATATATAATAGTTTATAATATATATATTGTTGTGTGTTGTGTGTAACTTTGTGTACTTACGTACTCACCCCATATCGTGTATATATATATATATATATATATATATATATATATATATAAATATATCTATATATTGTGAGTGTGGTATTTGTAGATGTCTGTGGTTATATATATATATTATATATAATATATAATATTACACACACACACCCCACACACATATAGCATTATATATTATATATATATTATATATTTATAATTATATATATACACTTGGTATGTATGTAATGTACACCTACAAATACACACACATAATATATATGTGTGTGGTGTTTGTGTGTGTAACTTTAGTGTACTTACGTACTACAAATATACGTATAATATATATATATATATAATATATATATATATATATATAATGTGATGTGTATTTGTAGAGTATGTGTATATTTATGTGTGTGTGTGTATGTACATATATAAACAATGGTATCAGATGTATTTTCCACTGTAAGAAATGAGTAAAATTCCGAATATCACTAATTGTTTCTATTTGTTCATATCTGAGCAGTATGCGAATACACACACGATCATAGACACCCTGCATACACATACCCTGGATATTCCACACTGATATATGAAGCTCATGATGATGTGCATGCAAAGGCGGGGGGGGGGGGGGGGGGGCGCCGGGGGGGGTGGATATTTTCCTGGGAGTGAAGCGAGACTTCCAGCCTATTTCTGTAGTAAGATTATGTAAAGTCCTTTTTGAGTATACAGTAGGAGGAATAGGTGTAGGGGAAGGAATGGAGGTATTTTCTCTTGCATTTAGTTGTTATGATCTGCTTATTACATATTTTATGGATTATGTTTTGATAAACGCATCGCAATGAACTGAAGTTACTGCCAAAATGAATCTTATGTCATCTGATCCATAATGCTTTTTGGTTAGTATGAAAAAAAAATCGGAATTTTAAATTCGAATTTGTTTTTTTCGAGTTTCTAGAGATGTAGCTAATGATTTGTAATTATTTGGTAATAAATTCTTAGAAATGTTAACAATGGAATACATTTATTTTTATTTGGTATAGTCATAGTCATAGTCACACTATACTAAAGTTTGTAGGTTTATTCATTCTTAAATACACACACATGTAAAGGAATAAAAAATTATATTATAATATATATGATGTATATATATATTATATATATATATATATATATATATATATATATATATATATATATATATATAATGTGTGTAATATATTTGTATTTATACACGCAACACACACACACACAAAATACAAATATATATATATATATATATATATATATATATTATATATATATATATATATATATATATATATATATATATATATATATATATATATATATATATATATATATATATATATATATATATATATATAAAATGTGTGCGTGTGTACTCTAAGCATTCATGTTTACATATTTCACTACCCGCCCATACAGCAATATAATCCCATCTTCAATAACCTCTATATAGAGCTCCGTCTTCAAGTTCTTTTCCCCCTAACCAGATCCCCCGGGCAACCCCATCATCACGGGGTACGAGATGAGCGAAACCATGCTGGAAGGGGAACGTCGCAACCTCACCTGCGTCGTCAGGGGCGGTAACCCGACTCCGTGGGTGGAGTGGTACCGCGACGGGCGCCTCCTGGACGACCGGACGGCGCCCGACGTCCCTCCTCCGGCGGACCTCGAGGGCGTGATTTTCAAGACGTATCAGGTGACGGCGACGGCGGAGGAAAACAACGCCGTTTATATGTGCAGCGTCTCCAACGACCTGCTCAGTAATCCGCTGACGACGAATGTCACCTTAACTGTTCATTGTGAGTGGAGATTAATCTTTCTCTCTCTCTCTCTCTGTTTTTCTGTTTGTAATGTGTTCCGTAGAGTTTGTAAGTAAATATTTAGAAGCTTCATCACTCTCTCTCTCTCTCTCTCTCTCTCTCTCTCTCTCTCTCTCTCTCTGTGTGGTTTTGGGTTTGTAATGTGTTCCGTAGAGTTTGTAAGTAAACTATTTGAAAATCTTCATCTCTCTCTCTCTCGCTCGTCATCGCTCTCTCTCTCATCTCTCTCTCTCTCCTCTCTCTCTCCCTTCCCTTTTGTTTTGTGTTTTATAATGTATTCCCATAAGGTGTGTAGATAAATATGTATAAGATTGCTAATATACAAATATATACACCCCTAAGATATATATATATATATATATATATATATATATATATATATATATATGTGTGTGTGTGTGTGTGTGTGTCATTGGTATGACAGTTGATAGATAGTTGGATTTGCTAACTGCTGCTTCCGGAGCAAGATCTCATGCTGGCATAAGGCCAGCTTAATCAACCAGACCAACAAGGTCGTTGGTTCATTTCCTATTTTCTAGTAATTCATTAAAATACTTTTTTGAATTAGGGAGAATATGAATAAAAAATATGTATTCATTGTATTGATTTTGTAATGAATCCTTCCATGTAGTTATTATGTAAAAAAAAAAATAACTTGGTATCTTTTATATCAACTGGATGATTTTTGCAGTTTTCCATAAGGAAAAGTAACCGATATAATTTACTTCTATGTCATATACCTGTTAATATTCTATTTTTCTTGTATTTTGAATACTTTTGCATCCAGTAGATACTATTAATTGGTAAATGTATTATATTCATAGCAGAGTCATTTAAATGTTGTATGTATAATAAAACTTAAAAACTAAGCCAACCTTATATGTTAGCGGTTTCTTTCTCATCTTTACATGTAGGACTTTCTTGTATACGAATAATGAAATCCAACTTGAAAATGGAAACACTGTCGTGTAAACTTCATATTCCACAAACGTCACCCTTGACTTTTGTAGAATATCTGTTATTTCGCCACGTGTGATAAGTTCATATTATTCAGTATGTCAGGGGCGAAAACATGAGAAATTGTAAACAGATTACTTGGGAAAAATTCTGCTTTCTCTTTGTTCATTTGCGTTGTCAAATATTCCTGGTCAATAAGATTATTGGAATTGTGTAAGACAAACTCCGTTATATCGATCTGGTTTTTTGTTGTTATATCCCACCTTTTAAAGCATGTCTGGTCGCTGTTACTTGTTGAATGCTAAGTTTTCAATGAGAAAATTTGTTTATTGAAACTAGAGGTAAAAGGGAAACAGATGATTACAGTTTTAATCAAACATTCACTAGTTGAAAGTTTACAATCCACTGTGCAGTCTTGTAATTCATGATTTATCATAAGATTTTTAGTTTTAGTATATTTTTTTTACTTGTCTTGTTCAGTATATATTATTCCCTCCACAACGTGTAGTTCTTATCATTAATCCATTTGGTTTATGTATGTCACCTTAAAAAAATTGTGACTTTCTCGTTTTATTTATTAATTCCTTCTATATTGATCATCTTTAGACCTTTCCTTAAGTGCAGTCAACAAAGTCCATACCATTTATTGTTTGTGTCCTAAGGCTATTAAACTAAATTCGTAGTCCATTAGTTCCTCGTGAATCGCAGTTCACTTTTTTCATTTCCAAAACCACAAATTGTAGTATATGAATATCCACAGCTAAATTTTATGTTCTTTGAAGTAGAGGTTCATCACTGACGAAACCAAGTAGCTGTTGAATTGTAAATTATGAATTATAAATTATAATTTTCTACCTAAGAGCAAAATGTTTTTTTTTCAGTATCTTAACTGGTTTATGAATTAATAAAGACATGAGTGAGGATGTCAGGCCAATATTCTTTTCCATATCTTCCAAACCCCTCTCTCTCTCTCTCTCTCTCTCTCTCTCTCTCTCTCTCTCTCTCTCCGCCATGGAATTACTTCCTTTACTCTATAATCTGTGGAGTTTATTCCTTTTATATTTCTCTCTTCCTCATTAACCTAAGAGTTCAGTACTCTACTTCTCATTCTCCTCCTCTCTCCTCTCTGCTTCTCTCTTCTCTTTCTGCCATGGAATTACTTAAGTTTACTCTATCATCAGTCGAGATTATTCTTTTTATATTTCTGTTATTTCAGTTTCTCTCTCTCTCTCTCTCTCTCTCTCTCTTTCTCTCTCTCTCTCTCTCTCCCATGGAATTGCTTCATTTACTCTATCATCAGTCGAGATTATTCTTTTTATATTTCTGTTATTTCAGTTTCTCTCTTCTCTCTCTCTCTCTCTCTCTCTCCACCATGGAATTACTTCCTTTACTCTATAATCTGTCGAGTTTATTCCTTTTATATTTCTCTCTTCTCATTACCTAAGAGTTTCAGTATCTCCTCTCTCTCTCTCTCTCTCTCTCTCTCTCTCTCTCAACGGCCTTTGAAGTCTCAATTTTCTTTTTAATCCGGAAGAGCTTAGAACAGTGAGGATTTATCCGCAGATTAGGGAGATTTTCGTGGATTATTTGAGATTTTCTCTGTTTCATGATATTGACGATAAAGTCATTAAGGATCAAATTCCTTCGTAAATTGCGTGAATTCTATTTAGCATCTACGTATTTGTAATGGACTTATGCGAGTTCAAACGTTTCGATATTTTTATGAAGTTGATTGGATTTTCAGGAACTAATTTTTGCAATCTTATTCCAGTTAAATTTCAAACTTATCCTAATCCTTCACCCTGATAGTAGAATCATTCTATGCTTTCAAATCACAAATACATTTCATTTTCCAATTGCTGAAAAAGTGCTGTTAAATTTATTTATCCACCTTAATATATGTGTGAGTGAATGTATGCCAGTTCAAATATATGGATATAGTGTGTGTGTGTGTTTTTTTTTCTCGAATACTAATTTTTCTGTTTCCGTTCTCATTTCAGTCTTATTCTAATAACTTTGAGTGCTTTCTAACCCGTAAGAAAGGCAGTCTTTCTAGGCTTTCAAAAAATCTCACATTTAACTTCCTCATTGCTCAAAAGATGCTTTTAAATTTATTTACCTTGAATATGATTTCTTGTTTTTATTCACTCCAATACCTATATCATTTCCAAGGTTTGATCCTGTATCCACTACCCGCTATAGATAAGGAACAATGCATTTTTGAAGCAAGGAACACTGCATTTGTCGAAGTAAAATAAGTATCTTTCCATTTAAAATCTTCTTACCTTATAGAAAAGGAACAATGCATTTGTCGAAGAATTATAAATAACTTTCCATACAGTTTTCTTACCTTGTAGATAAGGAACAATGCAATTGTCGAAGTAAAATAAGTATCTTTCCATTTAAAATCTTACCTTCTAGATAAGGAACAATGCATTGGTGGAAGTAATATAAATATCTTTCCATTTAAAATCTTCTTACCTTATAGAGAAGGAACAATGCATTTGTCGAAGAATTATAAATAACTTTCCATACAGTCTTCTTACCTTATAGATCAGGAACAATGCACTTGTCGAAGTAAAATAAGTATCTTTCCATTTAAAATCTTCTTACCTTCTAGATAATGAACAATGCATTTGTCGAAGAAATATAAATAACTTTCCATACAATCTTCTTACCTTATAGATCAGGAACCATGCACTTGTCGAAGGCTGTTTATAACCTTCCCTTGATAATCTTTTTAAATTTCACAGACAAACCGAGAAGTGTCACAATAACTGGTGATTCCGTCATAGAAGAAGGAGGACTATTGGAGCTGAATTGTCGTACATCGCCTTCTAATCCACCAGCTGCCATCACCTGGATCATGAGAGGTTAAGTTTTTTCCGGTCTCTATTTTTTATTTTATTTTTTTATTTATTGATTGATTTAGTTACTTATTGTTACTCAGATTTAGTGTGTATTTGATGTCTTTAGTTTATCCGTTCGTGAATGAGAAATTCACTTTTTTTTCTTTTTTTTGTAGCAATGTTTATTTCTCAAATGAACTTTGTTCTTTATTGCTGGATTATCCTGTGAGCGATCCAGTTAAGAAAAAAAAATTGAATTTGAACATTCTCTCTCTCTCTCTCTCTCTCTCTCTCTCTCTCTCTCTCTCTCTCTCTCTCTCTCTCTCGTTATCCACTCGTGAATAAGACATTCACTGATATTTTTTTTAGCGAGTTTTATTATAGTATAAATTGTATTCTTTATTGTTAAAGTATCCAATGAACGTTCCGGTTTAAAGAGGAAATTATTTAAACTCTCTCTCTCTCTCTCTCTCTCTCTCTCTCTCTCTCTCTCTCTCTCTCTGTGGAACTTGGTTTTTATGTCTTGACGTTAATGCATTCCCCCCGTTTTTATATCTTGCCGAGTTTCTAACACAGTAGTGTATAATATTTTTCTTTAATATCCGTGCTAGCTGTATATTTTTTTTTTTCCAAGCACTCTTTCGCTGACTTTTATCGATTTTTCCGTTAATTTGTGAAGTTGAAGTTTTATTTTTTTTTTATCTTGGTAGTTCATGCATTTATTTATTTTTCTATTATTTACCTGTTTATTTATTTATTTCTCTTATGTCCTCGTCTTTACACCAACTCACGTTGAATATAGCATGAGTACTTAAGTACTCTTATGTAATCCAAATACAGAAGTCCTTTCTCTTCTCAGGATAAGGTCTAAAGTTATCACATTTTCAAATCATAACCCGAAGTTTCATAGCTATGCTTTATTCCTAATGCAAGTTTTAGTTTTCTATAAAAGAAGTCTATTGAGATGACTTTTTGTCCGTCCGTCCGCACTTTTTCTGTCCGCTCTCAGATCTAGAAAACTACTGAGGCTAGAGGGCTGCAAATTGGTATGTTGATCATCCACACTGCAATCATCAAACATACCAAATTGCAACCCTCAAGCCTCCGTCATTTTTATTTTATTTACGGTTAAATGTAGCTGTTATCGTACATCTGGCACTGTGATAGGTGCCAACAACAAATAGGCCATCACCGGGCCGTGGCTGAATGTTTCTTTTTCCGCGGCTGAGAGTTTCGCGTGCAATGGCTGAGAGTTTTATACAGCATTATACACTGAACAGAAAACTCGATTGTGCCGAAGAAACTTCGGCGCATTTCTTACTTGTTTATTGTTGTTCTTCGTTTCCAGTTTTATTTATCCTTCCTCTGTAATTGATTAATATTTGACCAAAAAAAAAAAGCAACGGGTTTGATAACGGTCAATCAATTCTTGATGCCATATATTGGTCTTATTTCTTACTTCCTTTTATGGATCCTGTTCCTTCATCCGCTCGTATTATTATATTCTTCTTCGAAAGTGTTTTTTTTTTTTCTTTCTTTTTTTTTACCTTGAAAAAAGATCCTGATTTGTTGAGATAAAAGATTCCATTTTTGACAAAGATTAATGAAAAATATAGAGGATTTTTATTATTATTATATTATTATTAACCCGTTCTGCTACTACCGTTATTATTATTATCATTATAATTATTATTATTATATTATTAAAATTCCGTTCTACTGTATTACCTACACTTTCAACGCTTCATTATTATTATTATTATTATTATTATTATTATTATTATTATTATTATTATTATTATTATCCCGTCCTGCTGTATTTCGTACACCTTTAACGCATAGAATCGCGGACGCTTGCAATCCGTTTTAACAATATGGACTCCCCCTCCCCATTATCCTCTCCTCCTCTCCCCTTCCCTCACTTCTCCTCTCCCCTCACTTCCCCTCACCTCTTCTCCCACCTCTCCTCTGTTCTCCTCTCCTCCCCTCCCCTCTTCTCTATTCCCTTTCCTCCTTCCCTCTCCCCTCCCTCTTCTCCTCTCCTCGCTTCTCCCTATTCCTCTCTCTCTCTCTTTCTCTATCTCTCTCTCTCTCTCTCTCTCTCCCCTGCCACTCGAAAACTCTACGGGCCGGACGAAGCTCAGGGCTCCTGGTGTATTGTTAAATCTTGTTTGAATGTATTTTGGAATACGTGAATGACTATTGATTGGCAATGCTCGCTGATCCAAATATCCTTGTTTAATTCCCCAATTGCATCGATTTTCTTTTGCCCGGGCAATGGATGCGTCATATTTCGGGATATGTCGGGAACGGGTCGGGTCGGGTCGGGATTTGCTTGACTGGATGTTTCGGGGGACGTTATTTCTTGGCCGTTGGGCCGGTTTGGCTGATTGGTAGATTGATTGATGCAGTAAACTGGCGACGCAAAAATTTTAGTTAGTCGAGTTTTTCATATATTGTTTGCAAGAATTACGTATATAGTGTTAGCGAAGAATATATATATATATATATATTATATATATATATATATATATATTTTATTTATTTATATACATATATATCCATACACTAATGTTGAGTAGTTGATTGATTGATATAGTAAACTGGCGGTACAGCAGCCATTGTAGTCAATGGCGTCTGTCTTATGTTTATCTCCTTCAAAGGTATATTGTAAGCAAAGGAAACTTATCTATCTATTTCCATAAATTTATCTATCTATCTATCTATCTATCCATCTATCTTTCGATATGAATTTATCTATCTACAGTGTGTCCATAAAGTCCCAGTACCATTACAAGTATTTATTGCTCAGAATGGTACTGGGACTTTATGGACACACTATATCGATATGTCCCTCTATTCGCATATATTTATCTACCTGTGTATCTATCCATCTTTCTATCAATCTATATATATCTATTCGCATGAATCTAAGTTTGCCCACACACAACATTGACACAATTTGAAACACGCAAAACAGAGTCGCATGTCTTTAAAAGCCCGACCTTTGGCCATTCTCAAATGTCTTAGGTCGTCCCACTTAACGTCATTTACTCCTTCCGAATACAACACTGCGTAATGGGTCGCTGCTCTATTATTCACGAGCATATATCAGTGTCCGTCTGTGAATAAATTACCTGTCTTTTGTTGCTATTTTTGAGAACGTGGCGTGTTTTCTTATGCACGTGTAGGTGTTTCTTGTTCTTCTTATTACAGATGTTGTTGTTGTTGTTGTTATTATTATATTGATGATAATAATAGTAATAATGATAATAATAGTAGTATTAATAGGGGTAATGTGTATCATTTCCCAACAGCAATTCAACGCTTTAAAAGCAAATTGTCACAATTCGTCATTTATCTACAGGGGCGGAGAGAGAGAGAGAGAGAGAGAGAGAGAGAGAGAGAGAGAGATTGCATTTAGATTCTGAAGGTATAAATGGTGCAGAATTAAGTATGTTTTCTTTGCGGTTTTATTCTTCTTTTTTTTTCTTTTTGAGAGAGAGAGAGAGAGAGAGAGAGAGAGAGAGAGAGAGAGAGAGAGAGAGAGAGAGAGAACGCGCTTATTGCGCATCGAACACAATGTAGACAACCGACAGACAATATATGTGCCTGTCATTTTTTTTTTACCGAGCGATTTTTTACCACTACAACAAAGAAAAAAAAACCATGTAAGAAGAAACAGACAAAACAGACAGTCGGTCAGCCAGACAGACAAACAGAGACGTCCGAAAGAATCCTGCAGCAGCGCCTCCGGAATGCGACCTCGGGAAGGCGAGAGAGAGAGAGAGAGAGAGAGATATTGCGAGGTCGTCGTCCCTGTCCTATTGCCCTTTTATCAGGGCGGAGGCAGGAGTCATCGGGCGCCGTTCAATCTCTCTCCGTAAGCTTCTTCTTCCTCGTATATACAGTACGATTCGAGTTAAAAAGGTCGCAGGGGCTTCTTCTCCTACTTCTGCTCCTGCTTCTGCTCCTGCTTCGTTTGCTCCTGCTGCTTCTGTGACTTAGGTTGGCAAATCCCCTCGAGCGAGACAGGCGCTCTGGGTAACGAAGAGTTCCGGCATTCGGCGAAGATCTGAGAGAAATGGAAGAGACCAGCGTTCGGGAGTAGAAGCAGGCTTGAAGCTAGTTTGTTTGAGAGGAAGAGAGGAGGAGAGAGAAAGGAGAGAGCAGGAGAGAGAGAGAGAGAGAGAGAGAGAGAGAGAGAGAAAAGACTGCATCCTGAAATGCTGTTGTTAATGGTGTAAATATATATATATATATATATATATATATATATATATATATATATATATATATATTATATATATATATATATATATATATATATATAGATTGCACAACCTGCTCTATGAAGGAGTTGGCCCCTGAAGTCTACAGTGTTTGGGCATTTCAGCAAGTTTTAGTCACGAATGATGGATGGTATAGTTTGGGTAGATTTGGAAACAAATGATGATCAAAATTATGCAATATATAACTGAAAGACAGTGCCATAGATTAATACCAAGATTAGCGGTATGGAATTTAATAGAACTAAAGAATTTGTGTATTAAATGAAAATATGAGTCAGCTGACTCAGACTAAACATGGGGACAATATTCACAAAAGAATTTGAACATTTCTTCTAGATAGCCATGTGCGAGTAAATATTCAGGACTTTCTCATTATACCTATTATATGATGCTCTACAATATATAGGTAAAAGCAAGACCTGATTTCTTGGAAGCTGGTCTGAGGGCAGGGTGTCTTATGTCTACATGGTTTACCAGAATTTGTGGTTAGAGTTTTGCTAAAAGTCAGATAGGACGGAAGATACAGATACAAAGCTCTTGGATACGAATGTGTCATGAATAAAGCGTCGAGCGATTTTTTGCAAAATACACTAAATAAAGCTAAAAGAAATTACTTTTAAGAATATTAAGTTGAGAGTCAAGTTGAGATGGCGCAAAGTTGTAAGGTTCAACAGAAAGTAGGATGACGAGCAATGACCGTTTGAATGGATGGTAAGTGTATAGAAGTTGTTAGGTGATATACGTATTTGGAAATATGTGTAGAAGATGATGGCGGGCAGAAGTAAGTCACAGGAAAGGTGAAGGAAAGAAAATAGTAAAGTGTGATGAAATGATTGGCTGAGCGACTCAATGGCATGGACGGTTTGTTCTTGGCCTGCTACCTCGGTAATCGCGAGTTCGATTCTCCGGCATTCCACTGAGTTGTCAGAGATGTGTATTTCTGGCGATAGAAGTTAACTCTCGACGTGGTTCGGAAGTCACGTGAAGCCGTTGGTCCCGTTGCTGAAAAGCCACTGGCTCCATGCAACGGAAAAACACCATACAAACAAACAAACAAATGATTGGCTAAGGACATGAATCGTCTGAAGAAGCCAAAGTGGGAATGCAGGAAAGGATTGTGAAGCTAATGCTCCTTTATGGAAGTGAAGTGTAGATATTGAACATGACGGGGGGATGAATGTTGAAGCTCTTTGAGATGAACTGTTTCTAAATAATTGATGGGGAGAGAAATGCGGACACACGTAGAGGTGGTAAACTGGTTAGCATAAATGAATATCTTGGGGATGGGGTTTACTTCGACGAAGCCCTACTGTTTTTACGGTATGCAATTTGACAGAGCAGTGAACACTCGCTTATAGTCTCTCTCTCTCTCTCTCTCTCTCTCTCTCTCTCTCTCTCCTAGTTACTCTGGGAGTAAGCCTACAAACTACTTTGTTGTTATTGTTGTTCTTTTTGCTGCTGTTGTTCTTGTTGGGGGTGGTAGGAAAGGTCTATGGAAGAGCCTAAAAAGATCTGAAAAAGATGTTTTGCGTTGAGTTAAAGATACAGGAATTTCAGAATAGGGGGTTTATTTATTGGATTGAAAATGTAAAAAAAAAAAAAAAAAAATTTGCATGTTAAACAGTACAGAACAGTTATTTATAATAAAATATATCACATTTATTCTAATTTTCTTTGGTGAAACAACGCGCTATTTGACCATAGATTTTACCGCGCGCCGAGTAAGCTGGAGTTTGGGGTCTTGCCTTTTTAAGAAAAGCGCCGGTCCTTCCCTCATCGCCTCGTTCGGGAATCGTACCCTAATCGTTCCGCTATGGGCTAGACGGCCTACTACCCAAGCAGGAAACTAATTAGTATAGGTCAGAGGCGTTAGTAGCAAGGAGAGGAAGAAGACCTTGAAACAGATAGATAGATGGTATTAAAGAATTAGTGGACCGGAAGGACCTTCGTGTATAGAAAACGCGATTTTGCAAGTAAGATATGATGGATGGTGGAGACTGAAGAACATTTTGTATGATTGTATGAGGCAGCTGATGATGTGGACGTCTTCCTGCAACGGGGATTCATCAAACATTCAGCAGATAAAGTATGAATGTGGCAGTATATGCTAGTTATTTCCGTCTATCGTTCTTTGAACATATCTGGTTCTTAGGGCCTGATCTTGTGCCGCTGTTATCATTCCTTCAGTTTCCTTCTTTAGCTCTCCCCTCCGTACCCATTGCCATGTGTCATCGCTGGCTAGTTCTTTAGTCTGTCTCATGTATTGTCCGTGCATTGGTTTGTTGTGCCAGTCCTCTGTCATTCTCCTGTCTCTGTATATTTCTGGGTCTTCGATTAGAAGTAGAAAAGGGTTTAATGTTGAAAAGGATAGGCATGGTATATTTGCGTAATCCCATTAAGCTTTGATTTTATAAATCTTACACGAGAGAGAGAGAGAGAGAGAGAGAGAGAGATTATACTTATTTTCCTTAGGTACGATCAGTACGCAGTTAGTGAGACCAATTTTTTTCCCCTAGGGTTCAAATACCAAAATCAGGGAGAAATAGAGAGAGAGAGAGAGAGAGAGAGAGAGAGATTATACTTATTTTCTTTAGGTACGGATCAGTACACACGTTAGTGAGAACCATTTTTTTTCCCCTAGGGTTCAAATACCAAAATCAAGGGAGAAATAGAGAGAGAGAGAGAGATAGATTATACTTATTTTCCTTAGGGTACGATCAGTACACAGTTAGTGAGACCAATTTTTTTCCCCTAGGGTTCAAATACCCAAATCAGGGAGAAATAGATAGAGAGAGGGAGGGAGGGAGAGAGGAGGAAGAGAGGAAGAGAGAGAGAGAGAGAGTAGAGAGAGAGAGATTATATTACCTTAGGGTAGATCATAGTTAGTGAGACCAATTTTTTTTCCCTAGGGTTCAAATACCAAAATCAGGGAGAGAGAGAGAGAGAGAGAGAGATTATTTTTTTACTATCAGAGTGAGGACCATCAGTATATGAGACTTATTTTCCTTAAGGGTACGGATCAGTACAGTCCAATAGCATGAGAAATAGATAGATATTGAGAATAGGGTTCAAATACCCAAATCAGGGAGAAATAGATAGAGATAATGAGATAGACGTAACATGAATGAATAAAACTAAAATCAAGACCTATTTCGCCGTAAGGTGAGTTATTTTTATCAGAAGTAACGCCCGGCAGAGGAAGAGGAATAAGAAAGCAAGAGCGTGTGTATCTACAAGCATTTGGAGAACAAGTGGAACTCCGCTGAGTAAACTCTTTAGAATTAGCGACGCCTGAGGGTAGGAGAGCGTCTGTGTTTCAGAGGTGGTTTAACTTGGTGAAACCAAGTTCGCAGGCAAGGAGAGGCTGGTGTTTACTGATGCAGTACGCGAAAGAAGGGATAATGATAAACTGCTATAGTATAGTTTGACAATAAATACTTGATGTATTGATGGCAAGGTGTCCAGTAATTGATAAGGCATGACAATTCCTGCTGAATTGCAATGTCCCAGATAGAACCCAATTATATTATATATATATATATATAGATATAATATATATATATATATTATATATATATATATACATACATATATATGTACTATATGTGTGTGTCCCCGCGTATATATATATATATATATTATATATATATATATATATATATATATATATATAATATATATTATATATATATATATATATATATATACACACACAAAGATATGAAATGTTTGTCTAACCATGAGGATGAAGGTTCCTTCAAGTAATGCAAAGAGACGTAAGACCGCTACATTTTCGGAAACACATGACCTCTGCATACCCGTATTCAGAGTTTTTTCATGACTGATGAGTATCTATTTACAAAATAGCAGGTAATTATTGGATATGAGGTGAATTAGCTCCCAGCCATTACCGCGGACATCCAGCATTTTTCTTCCCAATGGGTTCTACGAAGTCTTTATGGGGTTGTGCCTCATTCCCCCTTCTTCTTAGTTTGTTAAGAATTCATCCTCTTGTGCTTGAATCAGCGTACTACTAAGCGCCTCAGTGGCGTGGTTGGTATGGTGTTTGCGTCTCACCTCGGTGGTCGCGGGTTCGATTCTCGGCCATTTCATTGAGGAGTGAGATATGTGTATTTCTGGTGATAGAAGTTCACTCTCGATGTGGTTCGGAAGTCACGTAAAGCCGTTGGTCCCGTTGCTGAATAACCACTGGTTCCATGCAACGTAAAAGCACCATATATATATATATATATATATATATATATATATATATATATATATATATATATATATATATATATATATAAACAATCAGCGTACTGTTCATCTTATTATTTATATTATTAAAAATCCAGCAAGATATTTAATGTGCATATGGATGGTTTCAGGTGAGTTCCGTCGCTTTTTAGTCGTTTTCTGTATAAGAATTCTACTGAGATGGCCATTTGTCTGTCCGTCTGCGCTTTTTCTGTCCGCCCTCAGATCTCAAAAACAATTGAGGCTAGAGGGCTGTAAGTTGGTATGTTGGTCATCTACCCTGCAATCATCAAGCCTACCAAATTGCAGATCTCAGTAAAACTTTATAGAGTACGTACGTCAATATTGTCAGTGTATCCAAAACATTGTTCGTTTCCTAGGAAAATGTAGAATGTTTTATCTGTATAAGGTACTTAATACGGGATTTTTCAAGGTTATGTCAAAGTTCTTTTTCTAAAATATCTCGTCCAGTTAAACGTTGAAGTAATTAATTGTTCAATTTAATCAATTCTATCAAGGTATTCTTGGTGAATCGTAAACCATTTGGATGGTACCTGCTGTTTTGGTAACTAAAGATGAGTGGAAACGTCGGTATATTTGGGTTAGAGAGAGAGAGAGAGAGAGAGAGAGAGAGAGATTGGCATTTATGTCTTTCTCTCCCGGGAAGGAGGGCTCAAGAGGGTGTTATCCTTCCGGTGCTCTGCAAATATTTTTGGATTTGTTTAATCCACATGAATAACTCTCTCTCTCTCTTCTTCACACGCACCATATTTACACAAGTGTATATATATATATTATATATATATAATATATATATATATATATATATACATATACATATTATATTATATAATATATATAATATATATATAATAATATATATTTATTTAATATTTATATATATAATATATAAATATATATATATATTACAATATATATTAATATTAATATATTATATATATATAATATATATATATTTCAATATATATATATATATATATATTATACATAATATATACATTAATAAATAATAATAATAAATATATATATAAATATAATATATATATATATACAAATATATAATAATAATAAATAATAAATAATATATAGATATATTATATATATTATTTAATTATATATATATAATAATAATAATTATACACCACAGAGAAGCGAATTATATTACCCTCTGCTCGCCTAATAGCCTTTTCCTTTATTTATAAAATCCTTCGGAAGCGTATATTCTTCTTATTCTTTCCTTGACCAATATTCTATGAAAGGTTAATTTTTTTGCTCTTATATTTTTAGACGAGTTTCTGTGAAAATGGCGTTTTTTATTTATGCATCTTGGATTATTAACAAAAAAACACTCACAAAAAAAAAAAACCGGAACGCGTTTCCGAAAAAAAAAATCTTTCCTAAAACCATTCGTGTTTTTTCGGGTAGGCGGAAATCAGATGTCTAATATAATATTCTAATCTCATTTTCGCATTTACATATCTACTGGATTCTTCAACATTTTTCTTTTTTACCTTTTTTGTCTCTTTTTATTAATATTTCACGGGAGAATAGAAATGGTATGGATGCTGACGTCATTATTTCATTTGCATCCGCACATGTGTGATGTGTTTGAATTTTGTGTACATCGTTCGGTATTCTTTTTCGTAGGATAGCCTAGTACTGTAAAAACGTTAGTTATATGTATACATATACATACATGTAATATATATATATGTATATACACTTATAAATATATGTATGTGTATATATATATATATATATATATATATATATATATATATAAATTGTCAGTAGTATATATATATTTGTGACTTCTAATACTATGCATCAGTTATTCGTCAGTGGCTTGGAAATAAAGTCGAAACCGGTCAGGACCTACACCCGGCCTCTTATTTTTCACCTGTGGATATGTGAAATATATATATATATATATATATATATATATATTATATATATATATATATATATATTATATGTATATATATATCTAATAAAAGGAGCCCATAAAAACACCAAAATATAGAGAGAAAAGTACTCTATTTCAGAGACTGCTGTCTCCCCTCATTCAGGTAGATGGATCTATGCTGAGAGGGAGACAGCAGTCTCTGAAATATAGTACTTTTTTCTTTATATTTTGGTGTTTTTATGGGCTCCTTTTATTAGATGGAATTCTGTTGTAACAGAACTTTTTACCAGTCATTCATATATATATATATATATATATATATATATATATATATATATATATTTATATATATAAAGTGAGACGATTTTTAGACATTATTATCAGCAGGAGGGGAGCGGTTGAATACTGGTATATAACTTGAAATGTTTACAGCAGAAATCCTTAATACGGACTTGATACTGTGAGGACTAATTAAGCAATTAGCAGAATAAAAAAGGAGGTCACATCGTTATGGGTTGAGATAGCAATGGGAGTTCTACGAAAGTTGTGTTAGATAAGAGTGTCTGGGGAACTAAATATAGGAACAGATTAATGAGCCAATTATTTTTCCAGTGAGATGAGTTCTTGGTTGAAGGAAATGAAAATAAAAAGAACCAAAGCTCTTCTGGTAATATATTTTTTGCAGTAAGTGGTGAGCAAGATGAGTTAAGGGAAGGGGGTGGGGGTTAAAACAGGTATATAGTATATAGAGGTACTGTCATAAAAAAAAAAAAAAAAAAAAAAAAAAAAAAAAAAAAGCTTTCTTGCGTGACGCAACAAATCAGTATAATTCTCTGCATGAGGTCTTGTCCCGAAATTATGCAAGTTTCCATAGCATCCAGAAGCACGTAAAAGTTACCTTATGTGTAAGGGGTCGACATTTTGCAAAATATTTACATGGAGGCGTACATTATATTGGGTCTGTGGAACTGAACTAGTTTTTCTAGAGTGTTTACGTGTGGTGAGAATTATCAGGGCTTAACAGTCACCCTTTCAGTAATTCCTTCAACGAAAATTACAGAAGATATAGTGATGGGTGACTCCATCACAGATGAGTAGCTTCTGGTGTGAATCGGCGAAGATTAAACGATTAGTTGTCATCACGAACAAATATACCGACAGTAACCAACAAGATTTCATTAGTACCCTCATTCATTCACTTTATATATAAACACTTTTACCTCCTTTCCCACTTCCTTTCTTCAGTCTTATTCTTCAGGCTCTTCTGCTTAATGTTTCTTAGTGTTGCTATCGGGTTTCTCCCAGCTAAACCTTTAGTTCATTGTGCATAATTTTTTTTTTTAAGTTTGTCCCGCCACTGAAAACTCACTTTCACAGTCTTCAGTTCATAATGGCTAGAAGTCCTTAATTGCTTGGCTTTATAGCCTAAATTTCATGAATTGACTAATCTTTAGGGAATACTCTTCCTACTGAGTTTTTTTTTTTTTTTTTTTTTTTTTATTCACTGGAGTATACGGAGTTTTTTTTTTTTTTTTTTTTTTTACTTCATATTACAAAATTTCCTTTATGGAAGAAATAAGTAGGATTTGAAAATCTTCAAAAATTGATTTGGATCTTGATTTTGCCAATGCTGCAGAAGTCAACTAAATTATCTCTCTCTCTCTCTCTCTCTCTCTCTCTCTCTCTCTCTCAATTGGTGGATGCCTTGAAGTCATCATTTGTGGATCCCAATTCGAATTTGGTCGTTCTTCAAAGACTTTTGCTAATAGTTATGAACTTATAATGAGATGCTTTCTGGATGTTTGATTATTCTTTGCTGTTAACGCATCAGGGATAGAATAAAATATGGCTGAGCCTGCGCAGGTTATGAAATATAAAGAATCATAGCGGCGATATTTTATTAAACCTTTCTTAGAGATATAAGAAGCAAACCTCTTTCATTAGCATTAAATAGCATCATTTATATTGTAATACTTTTATTTGTTATATGTAGTATTTTTATGTAATCATCATTTTATTTATTTACCATTAAAACGTCTTGGCATTATCATTAAGTATATTAGAAGAGTGTAATAATGTCCTCCTCAAATTGCTTTATTATTGAAGAAACCACTTGGCACTACTAAATATTCGATCTTTTAGTATCAAATATTATTACTCCCAAGTGTGCCACTATTGATTATTTCCTAACTCTATATAACATCAGATATATCTTAATTTTTTGTTATCAGTATATGTAATGAAAGTTCTGAAAACCTCATGTATCATAAACCAACAAGGGAAATTGTTCCCATCTCCCACAGGAAAACTAATAGCATCCACGAAGCGCTCATTGGAGGAAGAGGAAGGCGGCGGATGGATCACCTCTTCAGTACTGAGGGAGAAAGTCATCGGCGTTGGGAACGCCACTCACATCACCGTCGAATGCAGAGCCTCCAACCCGGCTGTGGACACGACGGTCAAGGCCGCCAAAGTCATCACGATTACAAGTAAGCCTAGTTAGGACTCGTTTCGTTCGCGTATTTGGCGGTGTGAGTTCTGCTTTATAATACTGTAGACGAAGGGAAACCCTCATAGAGTTTGGCTTAGGGAACTGACTGGTTTTATACGCGTGGTTAATAGGGAAGATACTCCTTATTTGTTGCCATTATTGTTACTAACATTGTCTATTGGATTATATTAGAAGTTTGGTTATAGTGGGATAACGGCAAGAAATACGAGTTGCATATTTCATTATAATGTACGTTTCACTTTTTAGGCTTTAAGCAAAGAACCTGTCTATGTTTTAAAACTACGTTTTTCCTTGTCTAGATCATAACCATGGTACTTTTTTTACCTTTTTGCCAAATATCTAAAAAATAATCTTCACCAAAAAACACGTGTTTTTTTTAATATAGAACTTAAACATAAACTTATATGTAGCATACTGAAAGTCTGCAATAATCCGTAACTTTATCACGTCGAAAGAAAATAAAATAAATTTTCAAATCTTTTCTTTCCAAATCGTGTTAGATTATCGGAAACACTAACGCACGGGGATATATGTCGTAGACAGATCAATAACTTGCACTACGAAGGAACCAGATATCGAGATAAGTTCTGTTACAGGCAATATTGACCAGAAATTCAATTTATGTCAAAACGGGACCGAACCACGAACCGTAAACACACTGAAACGCCAAATATCAAAATACACAAATCAGTCCTGAACATGGGTGCCATTTGAATCTGAATATGAAAAAAGAAAAAAATAATAATAAAAGAGAGAAGATATTTACTGCTCTACAAAATGTCGTGGCAGTAAAATATTATATAGGTCCTTTACGTGAACAAATTTAGCTGTTATATAAATGGAGGTAACAGGAAGCTTACTGTTTTACTGTGTAACTTGACTGGGATTCGGCTTTCAAAAAATTTGATTTCATGTCTTCATTCAGTGGCAAATAAAGGCTTCCTTGATTTATATACATGAGGGGAGCTATATTCGATTTCTCTCTCTGTTTGCAAATGTCAATGTTGGGGAGGGGGGTGGCCGTTTCTCGTTACATATTTTCTCTTTCAGTGATTTAAATAACTTTTTCCAATATTCTTCCTTTTTCTAATATTAGTTTTACCGAATATTCGAATTTGCAAGTTTCATGTACTTTAATCCCCTAACCAGACTTGACTGGTTGAACTTTGTTTAGAAGTCTTCCTGATTTATTTCAAGATTTAACCAGATTCATGTTATATCATGTAAATAAACATAGGAATTTTTAATACATTGGACACACCATAATTGATGTGTTTTTTTCCTAGAAAATATTATGTTCAGTCCTTTAAGTGGTCTTGTTTTATTTGAAGCAAGTGGAGGTTCTGTACCTCTTTCCTGAAGAAATGTTCTGCTCCTTAAGCTAAAGACCGAAACCTCCTTTATTCTTTGTAAGCAGCTTAGTGGTCGCTTCTTCACGTAGGATTTTTTCCTGTCTTCCTCACTCTCTCTGCCATATATATATATATATATATATATATATATATATAATATATATATATATATATATATATATATATATATATAATATATTATATATATATATATATATATATATATATTTATTTATTTATTTATTTTTATTTATTTATACGCACACACATTATATATATGATTCACTGAATACCTCTCACTAAAATTAGGGTGTTACTGCGAGAGGAGGTATTGAAAACAATTTCTTTAGAGAGGAGAAATTATATGGAAAAAAACTTAAATTGAGGTCTAATATAGACAGCTGGAAACAGAAAAGGATTAACTTCATAGGGGAAAATAAAGACTGCTAAAACTTAGAGTGAAAATATTGCACAAAATAAAGTAACATTGGCAAGAGAATATGATTGTTTGTTGAGATGTCATATTGAAGTGTAGACAAAAAAAAAACTGTCTTCGTGGGAGCATCAGAAGTTGGAATTAAGAATGATAGTGAAGTAAAACAATGAAATGAAACAGACGCATCAGAAATTATATTTAAAATGAGAGTTGTGTATAATTAAGTGAAAGTTCACCATGAAATTCTCTCTAATGAATGAAAAACAAACAGGAATCCATGAGTAAAATCTAAAAATATTTTAAATTTTTAAAAAGCATTATTTTTAAAACATCTGACCCCACAATGGAAGTTACTAAAAAGAGGAAAATCATGGTGTTACTTGAGGATCTTAGCAGCTTCCCTTCGGCCCCTAGCTGCAAGCTCTTTCATTCCTTTTATTGTACCTCCGTTCATATTCTCTTTCTTCCACCTTATTTTCCTCAGCCTTCTCCATACAAAGTAAAATAAAAAAAAATGGATCCTTATACATTGTTAAGCTAAAAGAAAGTTGAACTGCGGAGAACAAGATCATGGAACGTAGTGATGTTATAAACATTTTAGTTGATAAATAACAAATGATCACAGATTTGGTGATGCCATTTGTTTCAGGAGAATGAAAAGTGATTATCATACTCTAAAAAAAATATATATATAAATCCGTTTTTTAAAGGTCTTGTATATGCTTGAGGTGACTTGAGAAAAGGTTGCTACGTTGAAATATACAACCAAAAGGAGGAAATATACTATAATACTAAATTGATTTCTGTTTTCGGTACTTGAAATATCCTTCGTAAAGCACAGTTTATTTTTTTATTTGTTTTCAGTTTTTTTTTTCTTTTTAATCGAAGAACAGTTAAACGCTTTAGCTTCGATACGAATTTAGAGAATTTCAAACAAAGTAAAGTGACTTAGATAAACTATGGCGATTCTTTTGGCCTGATATTAGTATTATAGTAATATGTATTATTATTATCAATAACAACATCTATAATATTTATAACTTCCTTTGACTGTCATCCTCACCGAACCCAGTCATTTACCGATAACGTATTTCAAATTGTATTTTCTTTTTCTAGAAACACACACAGAGAGAGAGAGAGAGAGAGAGAGAGAGAGAGAGAGAGAGAGAGAGAGAGAGAGAGAGAGAGAGAGAGAGTTAGGTAAACATTATTTTTTATGGGAGCCAGAAAGCAGAGTTACCGTAAATGAACTGCACTTGTTGCAAATTTGAGGAAGCATAAAAAAGAAAAACACTCACATCTAAGAGAGAGAGAGAGAGAGAGAGAGAGAGAGAGAGAGAGAGAGAGAGAAGGTGGAGATGAAGAAAGGTTAACAATAAGTCTGCTGGGAGATAAAAAAAAAATATGCAGTTACCGTAAATGAACTACACGTGTAACAAATTTGAAGAAAAAAAAAATGCCGATTGATTACATTTTAGTCCAAGTCTGTTTTTCAAGCATAACAAAGCTGACGCTTACGAAACCGACCTGAAGATCAAAACAAGGTAATAGGCCTATTTTTTATTTATAAGTCACAACAATATCATGTTTTCATCAGCGAAGATACGCGGTGATTAGGCAATGCCATTGTGAAACGTGTTTTGTGCACAGCTACTCCTATGTTATTGAAACGGAAGGTGGTTAATTTTTTCCTTATCTTTGCGATCGTTAATGATCAAATTGCCAATTGATGTCTGAACTAGGATTTCATATTCGTTTTTTTTATATATATATAAATTTTTTTTTTACTTTTTTTTTTAAATAACTGGTATGGAGAATGTATTCCATTTTAATTGAATCGTCTAAAATTTTCTATTATTATTATTTTTTTTTTTTTTTTTTGCTCTATCACAGTCCTCCAATTCGACTGGGTGGTATTTATAGTGTGGGGTTCCGGGTTGCATCCTGCCTCCTTAGGAGTCCATCACTTTTCTTATTATGTGCGCCGTTTCTAGGAACACACTCTTCTGCACGAGTCCTGGAGCTACTTCAGCCTCTAGTTTTTCTAGATTCCTTTTCAGGGATCTTGGGATCGTGCCTAGTGCTCCTATGATTATGGGTACAATTTCCACTGGCATATCCCATATCCTTCTTATTTCTATTTTCAGATCTTGATACTTACCCGTTTTTTCCCTCTCTTTCTCTTCAACTCTGGTGTCCCATGGTATTGCGACATCAATGAGTGATACTTTCTTCTTGACTTTGTCAATCAACGTCACGTCTGGTCCATTTGCACGTATCACCCTATCTGTTCTGATACCATAGTTCCAGAGGATCTTTGCCTGATCGTTTTCTATCACTCCCTCAGGTTGGTGCTCGTACCACTTATTACTGCCAGGTAGCTGATGTTTCTTGCACAGGCTCCAGTGGAGGGCTTTTGCCTCTGAATCATGCCTCTTTTTGTACTGGTTCTGTGCAAGTGCTGGACATTCGCTTGCTATGTGGTTTATGGTTTCAATTTTCGTATTGCACTTCCTACATATGGGAGAGATGTTATTTCCGTCTATCGTTCTTTGAACATATCTGGTTCTTAGGGCCTGACCTTGTGCCGCTGTTATCATTCCTTCAGTTTCCTTCTTTAGCTCTCCCCTCTGTAGCCATTGCCATGTGTCATCGCTGGCTAGTTCTTTAGTCTGTCTCATGTATTGTCCGTGCATTGGTTTGTTGTGCCAGTCCTCGGTTCTGTTTGTCATTCTCCTGTCTGTATATTTCTGGGTCTTCGATTATAAGTAGAAATTATTATTACTATTATTATTATTATTATTATTATTATTATTATTATTATTATTATTATTATTATTATTATTATTATTATTATTACTTATACAACACTCATTGTAGTCTTGAAATGACTGAACAACTCCCCAGTTATGCATGGGTATGTATATTTAAAGATAAATCTTTATTATTATTATTATTATTATTATTATTATTATTATTATTATTATTATTATTATTATCATTATTATTATTATTATTATTATTATTATTATTGTTGTTGTTGTTGTTGTTGTTATTATTATGCAGAAAGTGAACCCTGTTCATATTAAAGAATCTCACAGGGGTCGTTGACTTGAAATTCAAGCTTCCAAATAATATTGTGTTCATTTGAAAGCGATAACAGAAGGTAATGGGAAATACAGAAAGAAGAGGTCGCTTATTAGAGAAGAAAAAAGAATGCTTAACAAATAAGTAAATAAATAATGGAAAATATAAGTAAGTTATATTAAATACAAGAATTGCTCTGGATTAGAAATGCATTGCGTCATATAATGGGGTATATTTTGCCACAAGTTGGTGCCTAGATGTCATCCAAATAAAAATTTTAAAATATTGAATAAAAAATAGTCTTGAAATGTTGATGTAGGGGAGGGTGGTAAGTGGATTGGGGAGGGCGCGGAGGGGGGCGGGTGGTCTTAGGGAGAGGTACGGGGGGGAGGGGGGAGGTCGTGGAAAGAGTCAAATGAGAAACTACAGAACGCAGCCTTGTCATGTCTGGCACAATCTAAGATATTTATCATGTGCCGATGACACTGATGCACTGCCGTGGTAAATTCAGGCATGCAAGCACATCGCAGTGAAGTAAAGCAACCTGCTTGGTGAGACAGATACATATATATATATATATGCAATGAGACATTCCTTGCACGGAGAAGGTGACGCGAAATATGTTCGCCAGATCTCTCAGTCCAAACTTATTTTCTCCAAGGTTTGATTGAGGTGTGTCTCCAGTGTATTCGTGAACTTGTGAAATCACACAAATAAATAAAACAATAAAATATAGAAATTTATATATATAGTATATATATTATATTATAATAATATATATATTTTATATATATCATATCATATCATATACATATATATTCATATATATATATATATATATATATAGTATACCATATATGTATATATATATGTATATATATATATATATATATATATATATATATATATATAATCTATATTATATTGTTTTTAAGTAAAATTATGCTGTCTCCTTCATAAAAGTGTTGTATACATGATTGCACAACTATAAACATTTTACTAATTAGTGAATTCCAAGTAAAACTAACTGTTATTAATATAAAGCTATTTTTAAGTATATGCCAAGATAATGTAAAATCAATGCGTATGTAAGGGACCCCTGAAAGCTGTTATAATACGTTTTAATCCAATAGTATTATTTAAAATGAAATATAAATTGTTTATGGTTATTTTCACCCATCGTTTAATCCACAGTTTTGGAGGAACACTTTTTTTTTTTTTTTTTATTTATTTTTTTTTACTGTGCCCAGCCATAAAGGCATTCCGTCGACTATCCATCAAAAAAGAAAATTTACTGCATGGGCTCATATCTGTCCGGCGTCTGCACTTGAACCGCTTCCCTGCAACATTTAGTGCAAATGAAAAAGAATGAAATAGTGTTCATAACATATTTGATATTGGCGTTCCCTAAGCACCCAGGTAGATTTATATCCCGCCATTGAACGCTGCTCTAATCGTCCCGTTTTATATCTCCCATAGAACCCTTGGGAGCACCTGTGCTTGACACCGATTTCGGGCGTGACATAGTGGCCGGCAGCCGCCTACGCATCGCTTGCTTCACCGTGGGCGGCTTCCCCCCGCCCACTCTCAGGTAGGTTTCCTTTGTCGTCTGTAGACTCCTAGTACCCACTTCAAATATCTGGATCCATTAAAGAAGAAAAATGGTATATATATTTTCTAGTGTTTTTAAATGCCATGTTTTTATTTTATTTGTTTTCTGTTATTTCTTTTCTTTCGGAGAAAACCCATTATGGTAATTTTGCTTCTCTGCTTTCCTTTTAGCTAAATGTTTTTCGTTCGTTAACTGAATACAATTGCGATTTATAGATATAGTGTAGTCTTTAGCTAGCTCAACCGCTGTCTGAACATGAAGTCTATCTTCTTTCGAAAATCTAGTATTTCTAATCTTTATTTACGCATTCTTGTATTATATATTACCATTTTCTCATAAATGTTACTGCATAGTTCGTAGATAGTTGCTTCCACTTCTGGTAAAAGTGGCACAATTTTTCCTGACTTTTAAATGCTCCCTATGTCTGTGAACAGACTTTGATTTTTCTGAAGATATTACCAAAGCAAAATGGAGGAATGCAAAGCAGTTGAATCGAGAGATGTTGTTAGGTATAGAGCGTCATAGATTTTAAGAATCTGCGAAAATGATAATTGTTGAAACGTTGCACTTCAACAGAAATATAAAATTGTTATAGATTTTAATAATACACGAAAAAATTAGTTTTTTTAACGTGCCACTTAAAAAAATTAATTTTTTTTATCATTTTATTTATTCCGTCTTTAAATCTTCATCATATCTGAACGACAGAATCTAATGATTATGACAATTCAGCTGAACTGCATTGTCTGGGAATCATAGGAGAAACGTTACACAGAAAAGCAGTTATACTTGAAATCTCTTCTGCAGGGAAGAATATAACAGACCTTTCTCCTAATGGCGCCCCTTTTTTAAGATGAATTATCCCTTAAACACTTGAGTGGATCCAGCTTTCCCTATCTCTTATCGTTAGATACAATATCTGCCACTCACTAGGCTTTGTTTTTTTTTTTTACCTCCAACTTATCCTAAGTTGAATTCAGTTCAGTTCATCATTTTTTCATATCTAAGGGTCATAGAAAATAAAATTACATTGATGTAAAATACACTCGAGTCGGAATATATACATATTTACATAAAACACTCATGATTAATTAACCTTAGATGTATGTATACATCCTACTTGAACCTGTGACTTATCCGCTTTGAAAAAGTGTTTTTTTTTTTCGTATTCAAAGTATAGCTAGTTTTTAAGTCTCTGGAAGCATTGGAGTCTATAAACTGTAGTATCCCTCTCTGTCGATGAATTTGCTTTTTCATTACCTAATCCTAAGCAGAAATATATCTCATTTATTCCTGACACGTACTTGTACTGCTTTAAGGCTTACAACTCTAGCAACGCTGTTCGGTGATCAAATCATTCTCTCTGATAATCAGTAATGTTTTGTTTTTATTTTCCAAGAGCACTAATCATACAAGGGTTTTCTTAATAACAGTGAATTTCGAAATATACCACAAAGTTTTTTTTATATATATTTGCACCTGTTTATTTATTTATTTGTTCATATATTATATTGTTTTTGATAAGTGATCTCTTCCGTCTGTATTTCCATTTTTATCTTCTGTTACTGCTTTCAAATGAACATCATATTCTTTGGAAGCTTGAATTTCAAGTCTGTGGCCCCTGTGGGCTTGTTCCATATGAATAGGGTTCATCTTCTGAATAACAACAACAACAACAACAACAACAACAACAACAACAACAACAACAACAACAACAATAATAATAATAATATCAACAGTGGCTTACCGTCGACTGGTTGCTCTCATTCTTACATTTGACTTATAAAGTTATAATTTACAAAGCTTCAAATAAAAAAGTAAAATTAGTTAGTTGATTAGATTTTTTTATTGCATGTTGATTTTCCTGTCTAAAGTACTTTTGAAAAAATTTCAGCGTAAGAACAGCAGATATTGGATTTGTAGGTGAATAAGTAAGGAAAATTGCATCATAGAATTTCAAGTTTTGTAATATTCTCGGTTTAGTTCTGTACATATCCGATATCGAAAAAGTGATTATAATATTCCCCGTATTTATTTCTGTAGCGACTGTTGTGTATAATGTACATCATATGTAAATTGACAGTATATATAATATATATATATATATATATATATATATATATATATATATAATAATATATGTATGTATATGTATATATATATATATATATATATATATATATATATATATATATATATATATATATATATATATATATATATGAGAATGTAACTGTAGAAGGTAGAATGACTGGCAGCTCAAAACGCCTTCGAATGGGAACTTTTTAAGAGATAAACCTTATTCAAGATTATTGACCGTAAAAGGAATTCTTCGGGTCCAGTGGAAGAGTATAGAAATATTTTTAAAGAATATAAGCTAAAGGGGATGAAAGGGATAGAGAATTTCTTTCTATTTTTTATTTTTTCTATTTATGGGTTATAGAATTGAGTGAGGGTTAACGCTTGCTTGGAGATTGAAGTTGGGAAAAGTATTGTATTCCGACATAAATACCTTGGTTTTAATTACATAGCGAATAATAAAATAGAACATTAAAGAGATCGCAGTTAGGCTGAAGCTAAACGAGAGAGATACAATGAGAGATGTGGTTTCTGAAGATTTTTTTTTTTTTTTTTTTTTTTTTTTTTTTTTTTTTTTTTTTTTTTTTTTTTTTTTTTTTTTTTTTTTTTTTGAGCTTGTTATATAAACTTACCTAAGAACTGAATGGATATTGGCAGAATTCACGGAATACTCAATGCCATTGTATCGGAAGACAGGATAGTATACTTAGTAAAGGTTTCCTAACAGGATATATATATGACGATAAAAAACTCTGAAACTCTGTCTATTTAGAATTTAAGAATTGATTGTAGTTATTTTATGAGCTCCAGCCTAAAGGAAAACCGAGAGATGGTGATACCTAAGGAAAGAGCACCCCCCCCCCCCACAAAAAAAAAAAAAAAAAAAAAAACATATGCAAGATGGAGATGTTTACAACATCTTTTGTCGGAGAGGCCACGATTCATAATCTAAAGACGGTAGTTAAGCTTAAGGGGTTTTAATACTTTCTTTATTTAAGGAAAGAATGTCTGCATACGCTTAGACAGCGGAGTCTTTGTCTGAACAGAAAAGTTTTAATTTATATAGCGTTGAGCTGATAGAGGTTTTCATAAGACTGTAATAAGACTTTAGCAAGTATTAGTGAATGTTACGACCAACTTTCAGATCACCTGAGAGACCTTTATCTGAAGAATTAGGATGAGGAAATTGACGTTGTTCAGTGACCAGCGTGGAAATACTTTTAGCATGATCTGTCACATCTCTCGTTGCAAGTTACCAAAAACAAATCCAGATCAGCAAATACGAACTGCAAATTGAAAACGATCAAGCTGGCTACTACTTTATTAACGGCTGAACCGTTGCTTAGCAACGCAGACTCACTTCAATAGAGAGAGCTGCAATGGAGGTATTACAATTGCAAGGGATAGCGATGTGGAATTACTCTGGCGTTGGTCATCTTTAAAGGATGTTTTGTAGAAGGACGCTGAGTGGAATCAAGAATAGATAC
>NC_061103.1:25752052-25754552 GCF_015104395.2 Macrobrachium nipponense | reverse complement strand
ATATATATATATATATATATATATATATATATATATATATAGAGAGATAGAGAGAGAGAGAGAGAGAGAGAGAGAGAGAGAGAGAGAGAGATGTGTGTTTGCTATTGTATCCTTGTAGGTAGGTGTTAGAACTTACCTCGAACAAGTCACATATTTAATTGTATTTATGCAGAGAATTCCATATCAATGCATTTATTATATATTTTTCAGGTGTACGTTTTTTTTTTTTTTTTTTTTTTTAAGGAATTCCTAAAGTCATAGCTGAGCATTTCGGTGAAGTCAGGACGTGAGGTGAAGTTTTCTCCTCTTTGATTTATTTAGTCTGAAGGCAATGATTTTTCGTTGGCAGACGTAGGAATGGAGGAAGTGGCCCAAACTTTCGGGCCAAATTCTTATGCGAAGCGAGAAAGGATGCACAAACTTCCGATAAACACATTTAAAGTTAACGCTGTAGGGAATTTGCGAGTCTTTGAATTTTAATTCAGGAGACTGTTGTACGTCCATTGTTTAATTTTTAGTCCTTTCTTTCTTAAATATTAGCGACTTAGGAGACTCAATGGTGAGCGACTGATTGGAAGACTTTGGTGATCGTCACCGACTGACTATTAGGAAACCCGTAAGATTATATCGTAGAAGTGATTAGGAATTCATTTCAGCTTGACCACTCACATACAGATATCTGTTGTCATTTCTTCAGGTCTTGTTCATTTGGTGGTCTTTAACTAACAGACTTATAGAGAGATATATGGAGTAAAGACGCTTTTGCCCCTATAACTTCGTGATGTATTCAGATATTCAGTCTTACTATCACACTCTGTTACCCTTATCATCTGATCATACGAAGCGCATGTTTAAAAATAATACTAAGAAGTCCGGTTACTCACCCTTATTATGTATATTTTTATATTTTTGTTTTGTGACGTTAAGTTCAAGAAAGTAGTCGAAATGAACCGTTGGTTCTTATTACCTTTTGTGTTATATAATGGCACGTAAAGATCAAAAGGCAGATAGATAAATGCATAGAAGTTTAAAATGAAGTTTATCTCTGTATAATGCAGATTCCTTTCAGAAAAAACTGAGTTTGTTACTTTTATCAAATTGAAATTTTTGGATTGCAGTAGAGAACTACGTATATAGAGCTATATAGATGATTTCCTGAATTATATGTATTATATATATATATATATATATATATATATATATATATATATATATATATATATATATATATTTATATATATAACTCTATATTTACCTTATGACCATTTGATGACAGAGATAATTATTAACTGTTGCTCTGTGCAGTAGGAAGTCAAAACGGATGACTGATACAATGTATTTCATCTTTTCATCGAATGGTTATGAACCAAATTAGTATAAAAAGGGCATACCAGAATTTACAAAACGTCTTCTTTAGATGGAATCTCCCAGCCCCTGTAACTGTTCGTCTCTTGGTTTTAATACGTTTTGGCCCTTTTCAAAACAATCTCATGAAAATCGGCGAAATATTATCGAGCTCTTTTCTTACTTCTGTTGTTATAGTATACCTCAGTTATAGACTCTTTTTAAATCTTATTCTTCTTATTTGGATGTGTCAGGTTACCTTGTCCTTTGATTTTAGCTCTTAAATAACAATGTTCATTGCCATAGTCGAATGGAGAATGAGCTTATTGAGTAGGAAATTTCCTGTCATGTTGATAAAGAGGTGTGTGTGTGTGTGTGTGTGTGTGTGCGTGTGTTGTGTGTGTGTGTATGTATGTATGTAATTGCGCCGGCAGCATTCTCTCATATGCTAAATATTCCTCCAGTTAGAAACGTATGAATTTATCGCCGGCCGCTGAAGACACTGGCTGTTATTCAGTAACTTCTGTCCGGTCATGTTTTTGAAAATAATGACCCTTGAAGTTCGGGAAGTGAAGCGCCCCAGAAGTTTCTCGTGCTTGAAGTGATATTGCATTTCGCTTCAAAGTTTCCCTTCGCTTCTTCATACACTTTGGGGCTACTTTTCGGCGGTGGGCAATATCGCCTCCAGTCTTGTTCCTTGTGAAATATTTCTTATATATATGTAAATAAATTCTACTGTTAAAACAGGATACGTCTCAAGTATAAAAGGTCCATTAAAACAATCTGGTTTAAAGGTAAGGACTTTATTTCGGTGGACTGACTTCCACCCTTATCAAGTAGATTCGCTACTTGATAAGGGAAGTCAGTCCACCAAAACATAGTCCTTAGGTTTAAACTAAACCAGAGTGTTTTAATGGACCTTTTATACTTGAGATGTATATATATGTGTGTCCCGAAACGAGTTGAGTACCTCTGTTCTAATCACTTTTTACAACTTACCTTCTACCCTACATAATCTTTCAAAAACCCTTTTTTAAGTCTAGATATGCTAAGTACAGCCATTTCCATTCACTTCCAAGTCTTCTTAACAAACGTTTCAGAAACACAATCTCTTTCTGGTTTCAACAGTTCATAACAAACGTTTCAGAAACACAAT
>NC_061103.1:25727052-25747052 GCF_015104395.2 Macrobrachium nipponense | reverse complement strand
AAGCAAGATGCACTACGACAAGAACATCACGCGGGTGGAGGCCGATATCACAGTCACGCCTGGCGATAATAAGGCAGAGGTCACCTGTCAAGCCACCAATGAGGTCACGGCCACTCCCCTCAAGACGTCTGCTAGACTCTCGGTCTTGTGTAAGTATAGATTGCAGGTGGTACTTGTGGTTGTGTGAATTCTCTCTCTCTCTCTCTCTCTCTCTCTCTCTCTCTCTCTCTCTCATCAATCGCTAGAACTTCAGATATTTTATGCACACACACACACACACACACACACACACACACACATATATATATATATATATATATATATATATATATATATATATATATATATATAATAAGAATAATAACAGGGCCTCATAGTATCAAACGGAGATTTTATTCAGAAGCTTTCAAGGAGTAACTGTCCCCATCATTCGGTAGCTGGGCGATGGGGGACAGTTCGTCCTAGAAAAGTTTGGTATTAATACACAAAACACACATACAGTATATATATATATATATATATATATATATATATATATATATATATATATATATATATATATATATATATATATATATATATACATATAATTATCAAATCTAAAGTACAATGTAAGTGTCATTACCAAAATTTATTAAATACCGCAAAACGAATAATCAATAAAAGAAATCAAGAAACAACAAAGTACTGCATCTATTGTAGAGAAAAAAAAAACTTTAAACAATGATAGAATTATCAAAAAAGGAAATAGAATCAAAATAAATAAAAAAAATATGAACAGAACCAGCGAAACGAAACTTCCTCCCCTGAGCTCCTCCGTTTCCGTTACATAAGTCTAGGACCATCACTCTCTGCCATCGGTCCACCAGCGACTTCTTTCAACCCCGGCTTCTCCCAGGCGGCCTTACTTCATCTATCTTCTATCCATCCACTCCAGCTTCCAGCTTCCATTATCTTCGAGCAGACATTGTGTTCTCGCCGCTCCTTTCCAGGGATCTCCCAGAAGTCAAGGATTCGTAGCCCAGGATATTAAAACTTAGCAACGCGCTCCCCCATCACCCAACCCCGTATCCACTGAGGTCCTTGTTCTGTGTGTGCTTGTTTATGTCATGTACAGTCTCATGGATACAGATGTTTGTATTTATGTATGTATGTGTGTGTGTGTGTATATATATATATATATATATATATATATATATATATATATATATATATATATATATATATATATATACATAGGTACATATGTATATCATATGTATATGCTGTAATACACACACATATATATACTATATATATATATATATATATATATATATATATATAAACACACTGCAATATATATGCATGTATCTATATATATGTACAATGGCATAAACATATATATAATTTATAATATATATAACTATATATATTATTATATATATATATTATATTATATTAATGAAGTGTGTGTGTGGTTTGTTTGTATGTGGACGTGACAAGTTGAACTAAACTAAACCTACGTACGTACGAATGCGTAGGTAAATGTAACATGAAATTGCACAGGAATTATTTACCAAATTCAACTTTACCTGCTACCTGATGGAATGCAGCAGACTCTTCTTCTTCAATAAAAACACACAAAAAAAGAATGAAAGGAGACAAAATCATGACATTATGAGGGGAATTACGGACGAAACAATACATGACAGTAGTACTGTGCCCCGCTCCTTATTTCTCGCGTTAGTCAGGCGATCTAATATTACACCCGTGGCTCTAATAGGCATCGTATGTGCCACCTGAACAGGAGGAGAGAAAGAGAAAGAGAGAGAGAAAAAAAAAATAAAGAGGTCAGGTCGTGTGGATCCCCTTCAGCCGTTTCCTCCTGCTAGTGGTGGGGGGGGGGGTTGTCTTTTCCTTGGCCAAATAATGAAACGAAACTTGGCCAGGAATTTGATTGCGGGTAAAGAGAGACGAACATTAATGAGAGGGAAGTCATTGGAGAGGGCCGCTTGTTTTCAGTGTTTAGAGGTTTCCTGGAAGTATCAGAGCGTTGGCTATTTTGGAATCTATGGAGAAAGGAATAGAAGAGATTAGAAAGAATTTTGAAAATATGCAAAAAAAAAAAAATAATAATATTGGTAAGGTAGGATGGTTGATGGAGCAAAAAATTTGATTTAATGTTTAACCGCAGTTACATTATGGCAAGAATATTTGTTGCTCTGATTTTACAGATATTTATGCGTATAAAAAAAAAAAACTCTTATTATTACGCGTACAAACACTCTTATAAATGCTTATAAATGCAACCGTCTCTAAGATATTAATCCAGGAAAAAGATAGTTCAGTGTGATATGAGCTGGAACACCGGCAACGCTATAATTCAATCAAGTGTTAGATCCCAGTCCACGCTTCACTTTGCTTGTGTAACACTGCATTTATTGATTGTTCGTATATAAGGACACTGTGTCACTCTCACACGTATATGTTTATACACGGTACATAAGAAAAACACATAGTAGTTTTATGTTATCATGGAACTGTATTATTCGTAAGACTCTTCATACCTGCAGAAATGTGAGTTTCAAAGCCACATTCTTCAGACCTTCAACTATCAGTGATTCTCAACCAGAAGGGAATTTCAGAGTTTGGAGCGGGTGGTGGATTGTGACCACAGATTGCCAGACTCTAACTGGCTCTAGGACCACGCAAAACTCAGTGTGCATCGGGCCGCACTGCTGAGAGGTCACGCTGGGCTTTCTCTCCGCTACCTTGTGTGTTTGTGTTGGCATTTTGTTGCATATTGTTTGGAATGCACCTTTTGTGGCTGACAATTTTGGAAAAGGAGGTGGGGGAATGAAATTCTAACATATGGTGAAAGGGTGCATGGGGCTAAAAAGATTGAGAACCACTGATCTAAATCATGTAGACAAGATTACACGAATGGTTGGTTCATGTTTCGAAAGCCTGGTTATTAATCAGCTTCCATAAGTTGCTTTTTAAATAAGGTCTTCAGCTGTCTACGGGCGTGGAGAGCCACAGTTAAATTTGCCTGCGAACAAATCCTAAGTAACCAGGTACTTTTGACCCATTGAAAAATTGCAGTCAGATAGGCTGGTGGAGTTTTTTTTTTATTGGATAATTCTTAAAGGCCTCGAGTAATTCAGTCTTTCATATTTCTTAAAATTTATACACTGATAAAATCTGTAATATTTCCTATGAATTTCATTTTCCTATGAATTTGGTTTTCTAGCAAACATTGTGTGCTTGTGTGAGTTTAATTCTGTTTGTGCGTTATTTTTATTCATATTTGTCAAAGTCTCATGTATTTGTAACTGTGAGGTCTTAGTTTTTCTTTAGCAAAATGGCCTTCTAGACTAGCTTTATATGGAAGTTCTGACATTTTGAATAATGACAGCTTCTTAAAGCTTTGCTTTTATTCGTTTCCAAAACTTGTAGGTCTTTGCAATTCTGCTCTGCAATTCTCTCTCTCTCTCTCTCTCTCTCTCTCTCTCTCTCTCTCTCTCTCTCTCTCACACACACTCTCACACACTAGACGGTAACTTTTTTTTTTTCCCCTCCCCACCCCACAAGAACAAGTAAGATGCATTTTCCAAAGAGTAAATCCATTTTTTGAAAATATAGCTCAGTAAATAAAATAACGATAATCCGGGTTACCCAGCGTATATCTCTTTTTCGGAATCATTTTATTCAAACGGTAATGGGGAATCCCCTTGTTTGGACAATTTTTCACCAACTGCGTTCCTGGGGTAGGTTTTTTTTTTTTTCTGCCCGAGCTTTTTCTAAAGCGTTAATTGGGAAATAGTATTTCGCAGGAAATAAAAATTATTAATTAGTTGAGTTAACCTGAATGTTTATAGTTTTTCCCCTTTTGTTGTGTCTGCAAAGTCATGAAATTGTTCAGCCAACCGGGAAATGGATATTTTATTTATTTACTTTTTTTATTATTTTTCTCATTGTTACTGCTATGTATTTTATCTTTTTGTGATTGTGCTTAATAGTGTCATATATTTCATTTGAAGCTTAGTGACTCCCAGAATTAAAGAATAATAGATTGCGTAAAAAAGTGTTTTTGTTCTCTTTGAAAATCAAATGAAACGTAGAAAATTATTAAAAAGAAGAAAATCTCTCTCTCTCTCTCTCTCTCTCTCTCTCTCTCTCTCTCTCTCTCTCTCTCTCTCTCTCTCTCTCTCTCTCTCTCTCTCTCCCGGTGACTGAAGTGAAATCAGAAAGGTTACAAGGGAGCTGGTGTGAGTTTTGTGTATGGTGTGTATGCGTGTGTATTTGTGCGAAATAGCACGCTTGTGTTTGTGTGTGTGTGTGTGTGTGTGCGTGCGTAGGTGCGTAGTTTTGGGGGGAGGGGGTGGCATGGCAGCTTTATGGATCGTCAGTCTATTCCATTTTATTGAATATTTAATTCCCTCTCAACTGAAAGAATATATGTTTCTGTAAAAAAAAAAAAAAATACTGGTTTTTTTTCTCTGCCTCATGTTTACCATGCTACTTCCTTTTCCAAAGTTTATCTTTATTTTAAAGACATGTCATATTTTTCTTTCCCGATTCTGATAGTCCAGTTACTAATATACAGTTTTATATATTACTCCAATTAGCCGGGTTCTTAAATTGTTGCAAACCGGAAACATTACATTACATTCCCATTGATTGACAGAACTATATTCACTTGAAAGCATCATTCTACTAAGTATATAATTCAGACACTGCCTAAAATTTAGTCGCAGTTTCTTTCCATTTTGCATTTGATAATGGGATCATTGTCTTCCAATTATTTCTAAAATAAGGTGAGAGTCTAGGAATTACTCAGGAATTTCTGGGCAATGGCTCAGTATCAAGCGCAATATATAGCCTTGTGGAATGCTATATCTTTAAGGTATATTAGTTTGTGCGCGTGCTTGCGAGCGCGGATGCGTATGTCTGTTTACATGTGTGCTCGGAGGTGTATGAGTGTCTCTGTTTATGTATAGCCAAGGCGAATGAGAAGTAAAATATATAAAAAATTCATAACGGGAAAATAAGAAATTATAATTGAGTGAATTGGGAGTTTTCATGGAAACTGGTGTCCATTGGGTATTTGAATTGCAGTAGAGAGAGAGAGAGAGAGAGAGAGAGAGAGAGAGAGAGAGAGAGAGAGAGAGAGAGGCGGAAATCGAAAACAGAAGTAAAAAATTGAAATTCAGTTGATGGAAAGTCTTCACGAAGACAAAGAGTTCATTGGATATCTTAAATTGCATGAGAGAGAGAGAGAGAGAGAGAGAGAGAGAGAGAGAGAGAGAGAGGAGGGGGGAGGTTGGTTGGGGGCCAAAGTAATCGGAAATTTTAAAAGGGAACCAAAAAACTGAAATTCATTGAATGAAAAGTCCTTATGAAAAATAGTATTCATTGGATATCTTGAACAGAGAGAGAGAGAGAGAGAGAGAGAGTAAAAAATAAGTCCTGAATATATCTTGACAAATCTCGTCCTTCTCCCTCCTCCACCATCAATCTCCTCTGGTTCTCCCCCAGAGGAATTCGGCAGAGAGAAGTTCTTAGTCCCTGAGCTCCCATGACAATGTATTCTCTCTCTCTCTCTCTCTCTCTCTCTCTCTCTCTCTCTCTCTCTCTCTAAGCGTATTTCTCTGTGCGACTTTGCCTACTTTTCCTCTCTCTCACTTTTCCTATTCTCTCTCTCTCTCTCTCTCTCTCTATTCTCTCTCTCTCTCTCTCGCTCTCTCCCTCATCTCTCTCTCTCTCTCTCTCTCTCTCTCTCTCTCTCTCTCCCCTTTGCCCCTTACGCTCCATTATATTTTGCTCTTAAGAATGCGGGCATTTGTCAGGTGCTTTCTCTCATTCGTTAGTTCGCTGACATCTCAGGCATTTATTTTATTTTCATTTTTATTGCAGCTCGTTTATATAGATCATTTTTATTTTTGGTGTTGTTGTTATAGCTGTTTTTTGTCCTCTGACTTTTTTTTTTTTTTATTAAACTACGTATTGTAGGAAACTTTGTGGTCTGGTGACTATTTCTCTATTTCTCCTAAAGATCTTTTGATCTTGGCAGCCTTTTAAAGGTTACAGGGGCTATAAAAGGTCAAAATGTTAGAAATATTTGTTTCATATTGCACATACTATTATAATTAGAAATCTCCGTTTTTCAAAACTGGACACTGCCGAGGGATTGTTTCAGCTATTTTTTTTTTTTTTGGTACCTTGCAATATTTCCAATATTTTGAAAAGTTAGCATTCATGTTTTTTTTGACACTAACGGAATTAGAGAGTCCTCTCATGGGCTTGTGGGTATTTTTCTTAATATTTTTAACCACCACTTATTCTTTTTTCGAATTCGCATGTTAATTTAGATGTCAGCATTTCTTTTGGTGTTATATTGTGATGGACATCTGTAATCAGTACCTCTGAGTTGTTAAGCTTTTTCAAAATATTTTTCATCTCAACTTATTTTTCCAAGCCGGGGGAAAGTTTAATGGGCAAAATTATACTTTTATCATCATTTTATTTTTCATTGGATCTGATACCGCATTAGACTGTATGAATGGTTTCCCAGAATATTCTTTACCATATCTTTTTTTTTTTTTTTAGATAACAGGTTCTGAATTTGGTGGAGCCTAATGAGTTGGTGATTATTTTCCCACAATCGTTTTCTTCTTCTTTATTCCAGGCTGTAGAGCCAATTCATATTCTGATATATATATTATATAAATATATATATATATATATATATATATATATATATATATATATATATATATATATATATATATTTGTGAAACTATATTGCATAATGTTCGTTAGAGCAGCCAGCGGTGAAATCTCTGTTATTGTTATAAATTCTCTGTTTTTTGATGTGGGAAGGTGGGTTGCAATAATTTTCCTCACCTAGTTTCATTGCCCTATTTTCAAAGGTCACAAGCAGTTTTTGCCATCAGAAATAAATGTTATGACTCATTTATAACTCCCGTTGAAAAGTGGGAATCAATGTGACTGGTAAACTGATCTTGTTACAGATGACTACACAACTTAAGGAATAGCTAGATGGTAACAATAAAATCTGAAGAAATGCGTTCACCAGGACTCAATCACAGATGCAGATAAACTTTCATAACTTTCAACTAAACAGGTCTTTCCTGTTCTTCATCTTCCATACGTCATTCATATCCAGTGTCGATTCTGTTGTTCTCATCCAAGTAGGTCTAATTCTTCCAGCTCTTCTTCGGCTACAGGAAGTCGGCTGATTCTATCATTTACTCTTCTCCCTGAGGTGGTAAGAACAACTTGTCCAAACCATCACTTTCATTATTATCTCATCTACATGCGGAACTTCCGTGATTTCCCTTATAGTATAATTCCTCATTCTCTCATACCGTCTGCCTCGTAATACTCTTCTAAAAGCTTTATTCTCAAATTGATAAAATCTTTTAGTTATGATGTCATTGTCATACCATGATTCATGTCCATGTAGCAGTGCCGGTCTTACTAGTAGACTAATGTATATCCTTACTTACTAGCTATGCAATATCAGTCTATTCGAGCTCCAAATCTTACTCAGACTGCCTTTGTTTGATTTGCCTTGTCTGTCTTTTACTAAATTTCAACTCCAGGAAACTTGTATAGGATGTTATTTCAAAGATTCGATCTCTGTGATTGTTTCTCCATCTTGTGGATATACTGTCCACTTCGTTTCTGCTTTCCCGAGTCTCATATCTGTAGGTATTTAAAGCTTCTATTAGACACGCTTTGTCAGTCTTTTGGTGGTTTTCTAATTAATACAGCATTTTAATCAAAGTCTGTCAAGTTTTACCTTAAATCTTCTCTTTCAGCATTAAAAAACTTTTTCATTGTATATAAGACCAAACACCAAAGGTGACATAACAGTGCCCTTCGGTACCCCACTATCCATAGCTAGTTCACTCGATAAGACTCTTTCAAGATTAATTTTATATCTTTTTTGGTCACGGATAATCTCAATTAGCATACCACCTATTGGGAATACGATAGTACCGCAAGATCTTAATTTTTTTATTTTTATATTTAAAAAAAAAAAAACATTTTATAGGTCTGCGATTGTTGTCTTTAAATTTCTTACATTGATGGACGATATATCTTATAATAGATATTCGATTTGTGCAGCTTCTTCCTTTTCTAAATGTAGCTTGCTCACTTCTAAATTTCTTTTTATCAGTATCTTTACAACAGACTTAAGACTAGTGCTTCTATAATTACCATTGATCGTTCAGGTCTCTTTCCTCTGATGCCTGTCCCAAGATCTCCAGCTCCCAATTATCAAGCTTTGGCCTCATTCCATTCGACATTTTCAGCGATTCCGTCATGGCCTTTGCCCTCAGTCTGCAAAGCTTCTTTATGATTAATTCCATTTCATAAACATTAAATACATTCATTAGTCTGTTAAGACCTTCGTCAACTTCAGGAATATCAATCACGCTATTAGCGTCATATTACTTATTCATGGCCTCTGGAACATTTTCCGCCCAAGGTTGCCTTTCTTCCTTGTTGACAGATGTACAATAATTATCTTTTGTATCCCCGACCATCATAAGTGAACTTAACAGTAATCTTGAGATATTTTTGTATCCAGTTATAAGAGCATTTGTCATTTTTTTATTTTTTTTATTTTATTTGCACGTAGTTTCAATTAGTCCTGGTTAGGAAGCGTTCCGCTACGAACTCGTTTTATTGCCTAGTATTCATGAGCGCATTCTCTCTCTCTCTCTCTCTCTCTCTCTCTCTCTCTCTCTCAGTTGTGTGTGTTGTGTGTGTTTTATTAATTTTTCCTCTGCTGCTCTCTCTCTCTCTCTCTCTCTCTCTCTCTCTCTCTCTCTCTCTCTTGCTATTTATTTTTCCTCCGCTGCTGTATATTCTCTCTCTCTCTCTCTCTCTCTCTCTCTCTATTTATTTTTTCCTCTGCTGCTGTTTATTCTCTTTCTCTTTCACTCTCTCTCTTCCTCTGTGTGTGTGTGTTGTTATTAATTCTTTTCCTCTGCTGCTATTTATTCTCTCTCTCTCTCTCTCTCTCTCTCTTCTCTCTCTCTCTCTCTCTGTGCTGCTATTCCTTTTTGAATGAAGCTAACCTCACCACTTATATCTTCCCTTTTAATTATGCCGGGTTCCTGTGCTCGTAAAGCCGCCTCACTACCCAACACGGTAATACATACAAATTGAATTTTCAGCCTTATGAGCAAAGGCCCCAGTAAAGTTACTTATACTGCACTTGGGTTAGTGCCCACCTTAACACTTTCCCCCGTCCTAAGTATGTAAAGTGACTAAGTCTTTATTGTTGGTTTTATTATCATTCCAAATGTTCACACATTCCCACGGAACAAACCCCAAACCTCAATTATTGTGTACTGCGTTACCCTAATACCGTTATCCGAGTCCTCAGTGGCGTGAGCGGTATGGTCTTGACCTGCCACCTCGGTGGCCGCGAGTTCGATTCTCGGGCATTCCATTGACGGGTTAGAGATGTGTATTTCTGGTGATAGAAGTTCGATCTCGACGTGGTTCGGAAGTCACGCAAAGCCCTTGGTCCCGTTGCTGAATAACCACTGGTTCCATGCAACGTAAAAACGCCATACAAACTAATACCGTGATCGTTGCGTTTTCACACATTTTCTATTTATTTATTAATTTATTCATTTATTTTCTTTTTTATAAGCGAGTTCTCTTCTTTCTGTATTTCCCTTGACCTCTTACTTCTTCCTAATGGACATCATATTCTTTGGAAGCTTGAATTTCAAGTCAGTGGCCCCTTTAGTGGGTTTGTTCCGTATGAATAAGGTTCATCTTCTAAATAATAATAATAATAATAATAATAATAATAATAATAATATAATAATAATAATAATAATAATAACAGAATATTCTTGATAATAGCAACGTCGATTCGTGTATCCCATAATGTTTTCAGTAGTGTAAAATGTTTGGGGCATATTTTTGTATCAGAATTTTTTATCAACTCTAATTGATCTTCTTATCTGCACATTGAGGCCATGTTTATAAAACATAGTATGATTGTTTTTTTTTATTACGTGTGTTGTTGCATTGTCTCAATGTACAAACATTGAATATCCATTATTTTCTAGATAAAGCTTGTGAGTTTTGTTTGTTTCAGTTTTCATATAATTACCTAAGGTCATTGTCTAACTTTGTGTATTGCTTTTATTGCATAAATCAATTTGGGGATATTTTTCTTTTTGCTTTTCTCTTACAGTTACGTGAATGGAGTTCTACTTCAAAATGATCTTGTGCGTGTTTCGTTGATGCACACAGAGGTTTCACCTGCGTAACCTTGACTTCAATACAATCCTGATTGCATTTAGGTCTTTTATAGACTCACAATAGCTCAAGCTTCTGGCAAATAATACTAACGGCTCTTACAGCGATGTGCGAATGTGTCTTATGCAAATACTCCTCACAGAGTCTTCTCAAGGCAAGCAGCAAGCAAGAGCGATCTCTTAACGTCATTGTAGAAGCAATTTTCGTGCTTGCAATTTTTTCTGTGATTGCAATCTGCAGGAGAGTCTCGTGCAAGCAATCTATGCGTTTGTCTTTATACTTTCTTTGCCTGGTTTTGTTTGCAGTCGTTACGAAGGATGAAAGGTCCTGGAATTTGTCTCTGGCAATACGTTTTTTTTTTTTAGTTTCGTGGACCTGGAGAATTTGCCATGGCTTTCATTAAAGAGTTTGGAAGGTTTTAATCGTCTCTTTGGTAACTGACAACGAAGCTTCCCAAGGCCTTTGCTGGTTTTGAAGGGACTTGGATTGGTAGACCTACTAACTAATGATAACTAACATTTTATTGATCTCTATTCAATACTGACGTGCTTAGAATTTTTATCATTCATCTTGCAGGAATATTTTGGAAAGAATATATTGCAAATGACTATAAAACATGTATACTGACTTTTGTTTTTGTTCAGCATTAGTGCTAGAATAAGATTCTCTCTCTCTCTCTCTCTCTCTCTCTCTCTCTCTCTCTCTCTCTCTCTCTCTCTCATATATGATTATAAAAGGTTTCTGGGTACAATGAGATGTCAGGAAACCTTTTCTTAATGAAAAGAAATTTTACGATATATTTTTGAAATCTTTCATAAGAGGTAATATTTAAAATCCCAGTATTCCTTGATTATAGCTTTTGTAGTGTTTAGTTGTCTCCCAATTCATCAATGTATATTCTTTCACCGTCATCTTCCTGTATTTAAGCTGCAGAGTGATTTGTGTGAGCCACTTCTTGGAAACATTGCTTTTTTAAACATAAAAACTGCTATATTGTTATTTATATTTTGTTTATCGAACCATAGATGCTTTTGGTTTCTTGGCAACATTCTCGGAAATATGCTTACATTTATCCTCAGAAAGGTCATGTTGTACATTCTCAGAGTTTGTATGCATTTCCTATATTCCAATTAAATTTTCCCTTCTTTCCTTCTTATCAGCTTTTCTTTGTTTCTACCTCGTTTAGGTTGAGGGCTGGGCGGTAGGGGCTGTTTGTGAAGGTTACCTCCAAACAGTTCTTTTAAAACGATTAGCTTCCAACTTACCAACTGTTGGTTATTGTTCATTAAACAAAGAGGAAATATAGTTGTTTTTATTTCCTCAAAGAACATTCGTTTGTTAGACGCACTGTGTAGGCTACCGGTCGCACCCATTTTCTTCATTTTGCTATTTATTCGTTTTCTTTCGTGTTTCTCCACTATGCTTCCGAACTTCATAAGAATTTCCTTATTCGAAATTTTACTTCTTCTTTAAAGTAAATTCGTCAGTATGGGCTTCGGAAAGTCTTGCGTTGCAACTCGGAATTCTAATTAAGCAAATTATGTAAATATAAATTGTATTAATTGTCAAGAGATAAAAACGGTGTTTCCTCGAAGGTCTACTTTTATCTTTGATAAATAGTGCTGTTTATTTTTATAAAATAATACTAATTATTCATATACAATCAAACAGTTTTTTAAAAATAAAATCATACAATTTATTCATCTAAAATTATAACATTATATTTATTAATAATAGATTTATTTATATTATTCAGGAGGTTTACACGACTTTGCTAATATCTGCGTAGCTATTATAACCATTATACTAAAAATGTTCTTTCCAAAAGCCCTGCAACTTCATATCTATAATCAGCTACCTCCCTTAATGTGTATTGTTAGTTTTCTTTTTATGACTGTCTCTCGTTTTGTTCTGCAAAAGGCCTTTTGGGGGGTTGTTATTATAATTCTACTAATTAATAATGAATTTTCGTTGTGAAAGCTCTCCCACTTCTCATCTAAATAGCTATATATCTTCCTTAATACTTATTGTTCTCCTTCTTTATAAAGTCTCGCTTGTGGTTCTACAAAAACCCCGGTTGTCTTCGTCTCTTTCTTTTACGGTTTTTAACATTTTTCGTATCTTTATAATTTTGATGAATTTTAGCTAAATTAATGTTTGATTCGAAGCACCCAATGGCCTTAGTTACCCCAGTGCTTGGCCCTTATGCCTAAAATTACCAACCAACCCTCTTAAAAGGAAGCCTCAGTCTTAAAAAGAAGTCCGAGTCCTAAAGAGAAGTCTCAGTCTAAAATCTAAAAAGAGGTCTTAGTCTTTAAAAGAAATCCCAGTCTTAAAGAGAAGTCTCAGTCTTGAAGAGAAGTCTCAGTCTTAAAAAGAAGTCTCAGCTTCACAGAATTAAAGAAGTATTTCTTTATATCCCTCCGACAGTCGCCCCCTGGAACATCGAGATGTCGATTCGCCCCGTGACTGTAGAAGCTGGCGAAAGGGTCACCGTAAAATGTGAGTCGTCTTCGAGTCTTCCTCCGGCTAATATCACCTGGAGGTCGGGTGGGACCCCCCTACCGGGTGCTAACACCAGGGCCTCCAAGGGATCATACGGTGGCACTTATTTGATGTGAGTAATCTTTTTTTTAGGTGCATTGCATTGTATTCTTGCTGTCTTTTGTATGTATTATATATGTGTGTATATATATATATATATATATAATATATATATATATATATATATATATATATATATATATATATATATATATATATGGTTATTCAAAAGGAAATCAAGTGCTGTTTTATTGAGTTATAATTTTTTCAGTTCTACATACGTATGAATATGTATAGATAATTGAGTGTCTTGGTTTGTTATGTTATGCATAATTAATTATAGGCAAAGTAAGTCTTTTTCATTCTTGATATAGTATGGTTATTTATAAGAACAACAATTTAGTTAAACTCACTAATAATATTGATTTCATACATGTGCGTCAGACTAGGTAGTGTGTTGTGTGTGTGTGTGTGTGTACCTATCTTGGTCATTTCAACTTTCCAACAGGATAAACTTTAGCATTCAGCTTTTCTTCGGCAACTTCCATCTTTGTGACAAGTTTTTTTTTTCTTTCTCTCTTGTAAATCAACGCTGAATAACTTGTTTTCAATATTATCCAGGCAAACATTACTGCTTGTTATTGATATTAATTGACGCATATAATCATGCCATGAATTTTAGCTTGAATTGATAAGCGATGGCCTGTAATATTTTGGTCTATCGCTGATTAAGGATTTCAGTAAGTTGCTTTAGTTCCCAAATGTTTATTCGATTATGAAATCGGCATTTGCATGTAATGGAAAATCGATTTTTTTTTACATTTTTTTTAACCAAACTAAAATATTGCCAAACGACTGAATTTAATTACCAACAGAAATCGTCCACTATTTTTCTGTGTATTTACTCAAAAGAATCGAAACCATCATTTCACAATTTTAGAGCAAAACGTAAGTAAGTACATTTAACCTTTGTGCTTTTATTCAGCACGAAAGTTTTAATCTCCAAAATACAAAGCCCATAACAGGCAGTTGATTTACCCTTTTTTGACCCAGAAACGCGAAAAATGGTTAATCCACATTAACCCTGCTTTTTCCCGCTCCTTTTAAAAGGCATTGCCAACCTGAATTTAAAGGGGGAGAAAAATATTTTAGTAATTAGGAGAATAGCGAGTTTTTCGTTTCTTTGGAGGCCCGTTAATATGATTTCTGAATCGGTAGCGGAACTGTAAAGCCAATTTTTCACCTTCATAAACACACACACGCATACCACACTTTGAAGCTTATCCCTTCTCTTGACATATCATCGTATGCTAAGTAGTCAAACTCTTGTTACTTTCAACCATAAAACAGCATCTGACTTTATAAGTAAGTCCTTCTGGTGATCTCATTCCATTATTTCATTATTACGTATCATCCTCCACAATCATTTCCGTTAAAGTTCTCGGATGTGAAATAACTTCCCTACTTGATATTGCAACAGCTGTTCATTCTCATTCGATTGCATCTATATGTGTAATATATATATATATATATATATATATATATATATATATATATATATATATATATATATATATATATATATATATATATATATATATATATATATGTATATATATATATGTATGTATAAATATATATATATACATATACGTATATATACATATATGTACATATATTTATATATATATATATATATATATATATATATTTGTATATATCCATATATTTTATATATATGTATGTATATGTATGCATGTATTATGTATGTATATACATACACACATGCATACATACATACATAAATATCTTCGTTAATGCATTTCATACCTATATGAACGTCAGAGCCGAAACTTGCCGAGACGTTGCGAAACATGCCGTTTGAAAATCGAATTGCCGTAATTAATTTCTTGAGATGTGTAATTCCTGCTAAGACATTGTAATTGCACCGAGAGAATCCCGGGGCAACATGTTCCGGAAATTACATTTAATGGAAACCAATTGAATTTGCTCTTGATGACTGCTATTCCCATGGCTGGCTGATACGCCGTTGATTACAAAGTTATTAAGTGATATTGATTATACCAGGTCGCGTTCGTTTTTGCTCTTGTGTACTCATCTGCATATGTTTGTGCATATTTTTGTATATATTTATTTTGTTTGTGCATATTGTGTACTTGTGTATTTTTTGTTATTGTATAGTTATGCAACTGGTACTTATATTGTCATCGAAATTTCTGCCACGGTCGGTACTATCGGTATTATTATTATTATTATTGTTTTGTTCTAAAGGGTCCACAATAATACAAAGTGTAAAAAGTCTGTGTATAATTTTCAAAATTATACACAGACTTTTTAAACTTTGTATTATTGTGGACCCTTTAGAACATTATATATACTCTCGTGATAGAGAGTTTTTCCCTACATTATTATTATTGTTATTATTATTATTATTATTAAGTAAATAAAAAAAAATTTGTAGAATTCAACGAATTATTTGTATATGTTATCTTTTCTATTTTCCTTTTTATAAAAGAATAGAAAAGGTAATATATAAAATTAATTCGCTGACTTCTTCCATTTTATTTAACAGAATTTGTTTAAAAGAGGGTCTTCCTCCAAATATTATTATTATTATTATTATTATTATTATTATTATTATTAGTAGAGTAGTAGTAGTAGTAGTAGTAGTAGTAGTAGTAGTAGTAGTAGAAAGATTCTATTAAGATTTCTCCTTTATTGAAGTATCTAAAACTGACCCAGTCGTCTCGTCATGCATTCATCATAGTCAGGACCACAAGAATGATTTAATATCAATAATTATTTAAATAATGAAGCACCTGCATGTCACGTATGTCCATCACACTTGTGAAAAAATGAATTCGTTAATATCGTGTATGTAATTGTGTAAGTGAGTGGAAATTTCGATTTGGTAATATTGTGTTGGAAAGAATAAAATACTCGTATAATTGGTGCAATGTAAGTCTCACTACAAAGGTGTCTGTGTGGTCCAGAGTTAGCTGTTGCTTGGAATGAAAATGTTCTATCTAAAAAAAAAATAATAATAAATTGTGATTACGAAAACGGCAAGAACATTCATCAGACCTTCCCAATGAATGGGTTACAGTAACATTTATGACGTATTTTCTTTTATAAACCTTAATTTCCATTTTGGTAAAATTTTAACTATGTTCGACTTCTCCATTCTTAAATGATCACTTGTGCAGACTGTCCTCCGCTAAATTTCCCACAAATCGAAATATAAAGACACTGATCATCTATAGTGATTACTTCTGGTAAAACTACTTTTATAATAATAATAATAATATAGTGATTACTGACTAGCCTTAATCTACTTTTTAGGATCGGGTTTGCGCCCAGTAACAGCTTGGGTAATGGTTGAAACTGACATTTACCACTATCTATTAATGGGTTGCTTATTACCTCAAGGAAGAGACCTTCCCCAGTAAGGCCATATGAGAAATAGAGTAAGACCCCTCGAAATTGTAGCCATCTTTTACAGATTTGTCAATGTATCATATTCAACCTTACGTTAAATATTATATATATATATATATATATATATATATATATATATATATATATATATATATATTTATTGATGAAATTAAATTCTCAACTTGTGCTTATGTGTACGTAGGTTGATCCGCCCATAATAAACATTGTCACTCTGTGAACTTCCAACTTCTCCAGTGTTATTTTCATCGACTGAATAAGACAAGGAACTGAGCTATATATATATATATATATATATATATATATATATATATATATATATATATATATATATATATATATATATATATGGCTCAGTTCCTTGACTTATTCAGCCAATGAAATTAGCACTGGAGAAGTTGGAAGTTCACAGAGTGACAGAGTTTGTCAAGGACCGCTCAATCTACATGATACAATAGCACTAGTTGAACGTTTCAGTTCTTCAATAAATAATTCGCGGAGTTCATTAAGCTTCCACTGGTATTCTGTGAAATGTCATACATTCCAGACGTATCGAAACAGCTGCCTTCAGCAAAAGCAAAAAAATTGGGAGATGCCGATGAATGAATTTAATTAAGGCAATACATTAGGAATCACAATATCGAAAGTACATTTTGATTACAATATATGTCAGGTGTAAGTACCTTTAATTAACATAATTAATTAGGAAATGCAATTTCGGAAAATAGTATTTGATTGCAGCATGTCGGCAAACACCACTCTCTAATTAGTACAACAATAGTAAATTTATAATTGACTCCATCTCGCCTTGCCAGAATTTTTGTAAAATTTTCAGTCATCTCTCTTCTTTTGGATCGACTGAATTTCAATTTTATTTTTTTTTTACTTTCACTTCTTTTTATTTATGGATGCCATTAACATGTCTTCTTTTTAAGAAGTGCCGTACATCAAGTGTGACGCATGATTATTGTTTCACTGGAAAATGAGATAGAAAAAAACAGGAGAAAATTTATTTTCAATTCTTGGAAGCTCACGTGTATGCGTCAGTGTTCCTTGTTTACGTTAGTGTTTAGGAAAAAAAGATCACGTGTATCAGAAATATACACAGACACAAACGTGCACACGTAAGCACGGAAAAAATAAGGAAGTGTCCCATATATCAGAAACATGCACGGACAAAATCGTGCACACACAAGCACGGGGATAAGGAAGAGGTTTCCCATATATGAAAACATACGCGGACACAAACATGCACACACACACGAAAAAGTGAGGAAGTTTCCCACATATCAAAAACATACACGGGAACACAGACTTGCACACACAAGCACGCTCCATAACTGTTATACGTGCTTATGTGTGCATGTATGTGTCTCCGTGAATGTTTTAGATAATTGGGAAACTTATTTTTTTCCCAACAATGATACAAAGAACACAGACGCACAGAAAAGGTAATGTATAACAAGATGCACAAATACAGGAATTGCTTGAAAGCACGAACGCTTAAACCCACTGACATTATGGCTTCCGTTTGTCTCCCACACAGATCAGAATTGGAATTACGGACTACAGCAGGCGATAACGGCCGGATGATCGAATGCATAGCTGATAATGGAATCGGAACCCAGCTTGTGTCCAATATCACGCTCACCGTCTTACGTAAGTTGAAGCATAGTGGTATTTTTCCTTTCTTCTTCCGATGTAAAGAATGTTGTGATTTCTTGTCTCCTGGTGGTGTCTGCTCTGAGGAGGTTTTGTCTATTAATGGTTAGTTGCTATTCCTTTTTTAACTGATAAAGTACTTTACTGGAGTCTCTCTCTGTTTCCAATCAAAATAGTGTTCAAATACATTAAGTATTATGAAAGGTACAACAATGAAGCCAAGAACCTTTTTCTTAGTTACTGATGAAATCTTGAGAAATATAAATAAAACCTTGTATTTAAATTCCAAAATCATGTGTATAATAGGTTGTATGTCGAGAAGGTGAAACTAATAATTGTAAATATATACTGTTCTTAAACCCTCCTTCTGCTAGTTCAACTTTCCCATCAACTTATAATCATTAAAACAATTACTTACTTAATCTTGGCTGATGGCTAATCAGTGTCAGGTCTTGCCATTGAGTTTTATCAGGAATGATTAGCTGTGTCAGTTTTCATTAGTTTTCTACAAAACAAAACTATTTAGATGGTTTTGTCTGTCCGTCCACACTTTTTCTGACCACCCTCAGATCTTAGAAATACTGAGGCTAGAGATCTGTAAATAGGTATGCTGATCATCCACCCTCAAATAATCAAACATACCAAGTTGCAGCCCTCTAATCCCAGTAGTTTATATTTTATTTAATTAAGGTTAAATTTAGCTATAATCGTGCGTCTGGTAACAACATATGCCACCACTGTTGGCTGTGAACTTCATGGGCCGTGGCTGAGAGTTTCATACGGCATTATAAAAGCTCGATTGTGCTGAGAAACTTCAGTACATTTCTTACTTGTCTTACATGTAAATTATATCATTCATAATTTGATGGATTTCTTTGAGTCTGTGGCATTGGGGCTACCTTCAGTGCTCCCTTTAGAAGTTATTTGTTACTTTTATAACTTACGTTCCTTGGACCTGTTACTGACGTTCATTCGACGTATCTGTGGCACCGAACATTTTCATTATTTATGTAGAAGATCAGATTTAAATATGTCATCACGTTTATGTCATTCCAAATCGTGTGAGTGAGAGCCTGGCAAATTATTCAGTGTGTTTGAATAATGTGGAGATTGTTATACATTTAATTTCACAACGAAATGTTATTTGCAGTGTTTCGATGTCGTTTATCAATCTCAGTTCATGAAAATCTTTATTGTAGCGTTCAAGTACTATTAAAATAATATCAAGTAAGGTCTTTGACATTGTCTTATCGACTTCAAAAGAAAACATTTCTTGATTTATATCCTAAAAGCTATTAGCTTTAAAGTTTTTTTTAGCAAAGCGTTAGAAAAAATTAATCACTGCCATAATGTGCTTAAGAACTGAAACTATTTTGGGTATGGGAACATTAAATGAACTTTCTTTGTAATTGAGAAAATTAAATTAACCAAATTTGTAAGTGTGAAAATTAAATGAACTTATTTTATAAGTGGAAAAGTTAAATGAATTTATTTGGTAAGTGGAAGAAAGGTTAATTATCATGCAATTGTAAATATGAAATTAACTTATTTTGTAAAGGGAAAAATTAAAGTAACTTATTTAGTGTAAGTAGAAAAATTAAGTAGACTCATTTTATAAGTTTTTGTAAGTGGAAAAATTAATTAAGCTTGTTTGGTAATTAGTAACATAAAATAAACTTATTTTCTAAGTGGAAAAATCAAATGAACTTACTTTAAAATTGGAAAAATCATACGAACAGAGTAGTGAAGAGTATGATATATGACGATCAGTGTTGGCTATTACCTGACTATGCCCTACATATAAATTCACGCAATTTGACCGACATAGAAATATCTAGTTAAGAGAGCTTATTCACGCTCCCTTCACATTAGCATCTCCATCCATACGTGATGAGTCGAGAAGAAAAAAAGAAACTGTAAGGGAAGAAAAAACTCCCCGCGTGATTTCCTGAGTTTAATTTCAAAGTTGTATCGTCGGCCCCCAGTAACTTCGCTAATTCGGAAAATGTCAT
>NC_061103.1:25709552-25722052 GCF_015104395.2 Macrobrachium nipponense | reverse complement strand
CAAGTAATTGCTTTATTTTCGTTAAATAGTCTGTTAGTTTTATCAAGTGTTTTCCTTGTTTTCTTATATTTAAAACTTATGCTTTCTTGTACTTATTTCTTGAAATATCTTTTATTTTCTTGAACGTTATTATGGTGCTTGAAGATCATGATACGCTCCTGATCAGCGGTATCATTTATAAAGTAATTGTTTTATTTCCATTAAATGGTCTCATGTGTATTTCATTCAAAACTTCAGCTTTCGTTTACTCATTTCTTCGAATTTAATTTAATCTTAAACGTTCTTATGATACTTGACGATCTTGATGAACACTTGCTTTTTTTAAATACTTTTATTTTGTCAAAAATCACGCTTAATTTTGCTTATTTCTTAATATGTCTTTGAATTTGCTTAAACGTCATTATGGAATTTGAAGATCTTGATACAAGCTTGATATACTTTTGCATCTTTTAAGTAATTATATTGTTTATGTTAAATGGTCTCAGGTGTTTTTTTATCATGTGTTTTACTTTATTTTCTATCATTCAGAACTTATGCTTTCAGAAGCTTATCAATCTAAGCTGATGTAATAAATCCTCATCATTTTGGAACACTAAAAGCAACATTCAACTTTTATCAAATGCCGATCTGTTACCTTGAACAAGAGTCCTCAAGTAACAAAATGTTCATTGTTTATTCCGCCTTGTTTAAGCACAGTCTTAAAAAAACGCCACTCACCCAATGACTTTCCACTTAATTATAAGTAAATAAATGTTATTGATTACTCTAGAAAACGCTCCCCCTCGGCGCCATTGTCGAATGAGGCCCTTCATTACTGGAAGTATTAAGAATCGTTCTCTCCATCCGTCAATAAACCATATACACTCCCTTAATGACCAGACGAATCTAATAAGAACGGAGTTATTCCATTAATATCATATTCATCGAGAGAGCTCTCGAAAAAGCTAGGGAGAGGAACACTTTAAGGACTCGGGGTAGATGAGGAGAGTAGGAGGAGGAGTTTTAATGCGTTTTTCCCCTTTTCGGAAGTGAAATAGAAAATCTAAAAGGTTCAAGAGCGTTTTGATGGGATTATAAGTGAAAGGCCTCTCTTGTTTGCCTAGATTTTTTGTTCTAGCTTCGAGAATATTGAATTGAAAGTACTATTATACCTGTTCTCGCCTTTTCATTTTCCGATTATGAATTCGTCTTAAGAAAGTACGTCGGTTTGCAGTTTATTTTTAGGAAGTATCATTTCATCTTTACTGTTCTATTTTCACGTGTAAGTAAAGAGTAATTTCACAATGTGTCTGAAATCAGACTTGTGATATATGATTTCTTCTCGTAAGACCCCCAATATGATAACATAAAAGATATATGTTGACGATTATTTTCTCGAATGTTTTCTCGTGCACCTGACAGAAATGTTAGACATCTGATTATATCTATTTTTATTAAATATTCTTCGATTATAATCAAACTTAACTCCTATAAACCTTCACACAAACATCTACGAACCACTAGCTATATATATATATATATATATATATATATATATATATATATATATATATTATATATATAAGTGTGTGTGTGTGTATGTATGTATTTATCTTTTTATTTACTGATTGATAGATTTATTTATTTTTTGCCGAGATGCAAGTAGATTTAGATTTCACTTCATTCATAAGAGGTTAGAGCTTTGTTCTTGAATTACTGGATAATCAGTTTCAAGTAAGATAGTAATGAACTTACATTGAACTAAATAAGACAAAGGAATCTTTGACGTCATTGGTTGTGTTCATTGTGGTTAATCGTCTTAAACTGGAGTGACTTTTTGCCTTTGGGCTTTATTTTATAGTCTTTTTTCCTACAATTTATCTTTTCCCCCAGTGCTTTCCTGTTTGTTACATTTTTACATTTACAATGAGAATATTAGCTCAAGTAGTATACGGGTAATATTACCTTTTTCAGAAGTGAACACCGCCATCAGCTTTGTAAGCTAGTTCAGTTTGCTGCCAATGTAAAAAGCAAAATGTTATGAACTAGTCTTCCATGAAAGGTATAGATATAAGGCCAGTAATCAGGAAAAGAGCGAAAACTTGAAAAGCAGAAATGATCTGACAGGAAATCAGGAAGTCTGTGCACGAATCTTGGGCCAGACATGAAATCAGAGCGCCTGACGTTGAGATGCAAATGCAAAAATTTCGAAAACAGATTACTGGAAAGGAGATGAAGTGGTGCTGAAACAGAATCATAAGTTTATTGTCTGAATAACAAATTATGTATGGAAATGATGTGAAAACCATACTTTCAAACTGATACTTGTTTTTATAATCTATGTTTTTTTATAACAAATAAATTATACGGTTCCCGTTGGTTTTTATAATCTAGTTCTCGGTAAATAAATAATATGGTTCCCATAAATTGCTGTTTATCCTTCAGTTTATAAATATTCTCCTTCCTTATCATAACAAACCTCACTTGATATTGATAGAGAAAAAGTGATGGGCTTCCAAATAATTTTCCCTCCTAATATGTCATTTTTTTTTTTTTCAGTGGTTCTACAAATATCATTACCTTTCCGCTAATGTAGATTATAAAGGTTTATAAAGGTTTTTCCTCGAAATGCACATTCAGTATGGGTTCAAACGGTTCATCTGCTGTGGAAGATTTACTCTTGTTATCATTGTTTGAAAAATATAATTGATATTCATCGGATAACCTATTACATTTCAAAGTCAACGCCACATATTCCGTAACTACTCTATTAACGATTATGGTTTTATTTATTTATTTTTTTTTTAGTTTAACCAGACCACTGAGTTAATATTAACTCTCCTAGGGCTGGCCACCGATTATGGTAATCCTATGTCTTTCAAACTGACGCTTTCCCGCAAAAAAAGGTTTTGACCATATATCTGTAAATGAATTCAGTTACGTAGAGATATTCCATTGTTTGTTTGGTCTTAGATAAACCGTAATTAGTTACCAGATAAAAATCACTATTCTTCTAAATCTAGAAGACCACTGCACGATAAAGATAAGGAATAATATACTTCTAAATCTAGAAGACCACTGCACGATAAAGACAGGAATAATATGCCTCTAAATGTAAAAGAACACAACGCAATAAAAATAATGAAACCCTGAAGACCACAACGCGATAAAAATAAGGAAAAATATAGTTCTAAATCTAGAAGACCGCTACGCCATAAAAGCCAGAGATAATTATTTCTGTATCTAAAAGGCCACTACCACCCCAATTAAGTTATGATATGATATAGTTCTAAATCTAGAAGGCCAATTATTTTGTATTAATCGACATCATTACCAAAGGTCCTTCTACTGCGTAATGATTTGTGGACGTTAGTTGCTATGACAGCAGGAAACGCAAAGTCAGTCACAGATTACACTTTTTCTTATTTTTGTTATTTTCCAGAAGTTATCTTACAGTTTTTTTTTATATCCTTCGAGTTTTCATCCGTAATCACTGGGTTTCGCTGGAAATGCCATTTTTTTATTATTATATTTTTTTCAATTTATTTTAGTTTTAATATTCTTTTATTTATAGTAAAGGATTTTCTCATTTCCTATTTATTGTATCATACTTACACCTTGATTAATTGAGGGCCAAGGAAAAGAGGAGCATAATGGCGGGTCTGCTTCTAGATTGGGGTAAATAGTGCAGGTTTATTATTTTGAGGAAACAAGGTGGAGGAAATTAGTAACTTTGAGGTAAATAATAAAAAGCAAGAGTCAGTATCCACAGCCACGAAGTAAATATGAGCCGAAATCGAAAAGTTTAGATGTTAAGAGTACAAGAGATTTGTGTCTTTGTGGGTGCAACTTATTTTTTGTTTTGTTTATTCCACTTTCCTCTGTATTATACGCGTATATATATGTATGTATGTGTGTGTGTACACATACCCATACATACACACACACACACTATATATATATATAATATAGTATATATATAATATATATATATATATATATATATATATAGTGTGCGTGTGTGTGCACGCTTACGTATTTATATTGACATACAGCCAATCAGGATTGACGAAATCATGTGGTGAATCATGTGTGGGAGAGTTAGAAATAAACATAATCTCCGTAATGCACTTAGGTAGTTATCAAACTCGACATTACACAGAAGACTCCTAAAATTAGGTATAAATCCGTTTTCCGTCAGGATGTCTCCTACTTTCCTAGTTTGCTTTAACGGATGATGATAATAATCTTACGAATCATTCGTACCGTTACGGTTGGATTATCTGTGTATGTATGAAGTTGCATACGCCTATCAATTTAGGCTTAAAACGTTCGCCGAATGCGAAAACCAAAAATAGATGCAATTAACTCGACAGGAAAGTGGTCTTGCCGCTATTCCTCCTGTGCTAATTCTCCTCCTCGATAAATACAAGCTTGATGAAGGAAGGTCCCCCCCCAAAAAAAAAAAAAAATCGAGGCAATGAACTAGACAGGAAAGTGGTCTTACCGCTGTTCCTCCTGTACAGATTCTTCCTCGAGAAATAGAAGCATGAAGAAAGGAAGACACACACACACACACACACACCCAGCCCAACCAAAAAAAAAACAAAAAAACAGATACACAGGCACGCACGTACACTGGCGACCAAAATAAAAAAAAATAGAGGCAATTAACTCGACAGAAAAGTGGTCTTGCCGCTATTCCTCCTGTACTAGTTCTCCTCCTCGAGATATTCAAGCTTGAGGAAGGAAGACAAATCCCGCCTTTATCCCACCCCCACCAACCAAAAAAAAAAAGGACAGACAATAAAAAAAAAAATAAAATAAACTCTTGTTAGCGAAGGCTGCAGCAGCAGCGGCGGCAAAGCTCATGTCAATACATGACGGATTTTTGTGGCGTCGCATAAATCCGGCGGAGAAAAACAGCGAGCGGCGTTTTTGGTGGGGTTCCCCGGGATTGATTCATCCATAAACATGCGACAGACAGCCCGAGAGAGAGAGAGAGAGAGAGAGAGAGAGAGAGAGAGAGAGAGATGATTTAAGGAATGTTGCTTCGATGCTTCTCCTTCGCCTTCAAAGAGAAAGAAAAAGGGTGCCCCGCCCCCCCTCCCCCCGGGCCGAAGCGAAGAGGTGTTTTGGCACCGAGGTTTTTTTCTCCTTTCTTTTCTGTCGGTGTTCGTCTGTCTGTTCTTGTCTGTCTGAGTGAGTGTCTGTCTCCCTTTGTACGTTAGCTTATGTAGGTGTCTTTGTTTTTACATGAATGAGATTAATTTCTTATATAGAGTTTTCTGTGCTCATGCCTGACATGAGGAATTGTCTATGTCTGATTTAATTAAAGAACTAGTATGGCTTTGTATTTCAAAATCAAATTCTTGTGCAGACACACACACGCTATATATATATAAATATATATACTATATATATATATTATATATATATGTAATAAATACATTAATTAATTAAGATAAGATATATGTATATTATATATATATATATAATATATTATATATATATATATATATTATATATGTATTATATTATTACTTTCAAATCCCATCCCATTGGCCTTATCAATATTCAAGGATATGTAACATTAGATAGTTCCAATCAGGTAGTTGTTTTGATCCAGCACGAAATATCCTGGTGAAAAGACCTTAAAAAATCTATTTTCATGTTTACCGGAGGGATATCAATTTTTCTGCCATGAAATTTGGGCGCTTTTAAAAGGAAACTTTTTGAACCAATAAATTTCTGAGGTATTTTGAATAGTGTAAATATTGATATAAGTTTTAAGGTAATAAAAGAGTCCTTTTTTTTCATACAACCTGATCAAGTTCTAGGTGACTCCTCTCTCTCTCTCTCTCTCTCTCTCTCTCTCTCTCTCTCTCTCTCTCTCTCTCTCTCTCTCTCTCTGAGACAAAGCAGAGAAAAGAATTAGTAAGATATATTCATAAATTATATTTATGTATTATTTTCAGCAACTTGTCGGACGATGAAATAGAATGCGTAGGTTAAAACAATTTACGTAAATGTTAATTTTCCTCTTATAAGATTTTTATGATATAGCACAAACGGATAGTCTGCTCTTAAAAATGTCTTGCGAAATACGCTGATTTATATGAGGTTGTAATCAAACATAGACACTTTCTATAATATTTTCCGTTATTTTGCTGTAATTGTTATAAAATAGACAAAATGTTTACTAAATATCTTGGTCATTTTGTTTTGTATCCCCCTGATTGCTATCGGTGATAGTTTTCTCGTGATATTTTTATTTTCGTTTTGGGATTCATTCAACAGACTGTATCATTAAGCACGAGAATTTGTATTAGACTTTAGAATAATTTTGCGCTGAAATGAAACCGAAAATACTGATATGTTACTGTGTTTATAAAGCTTGTCTTCTGTCGGATGTATTAGCCCGTCTGCAAGCACTGTTTACTTTTTCTCGCTTCACTTGTAAATGAAGTGTAGCTAGTCTTATACATATACTATATATATATATTATATATATATATATATATATATATACATATATATATATATATATACATTAAAATACTCTGCCTTGAAGCTTTAAACTAGAGTGTTTTAATGGACCTTTTATACCTGAAATATCCTGCTTTAACAGAAGAATTTATTTACACATATACAAATATATGATATAGATAAGTGTGTGTATGTATATATTTATATTGTGCGACAAATAACCCGTCACGAAGAGAATCTGGATTGAAAATCCCTGAAGGTGGAACAACATGGAGGATATTTTCTTGCAACCCTTCGCGCCTGCGTTAAACCTAAAACTGAAACGAAGACAAGGAATATTGCAGTGGGTCGACTGTGTGAGTCGTAGCGGGGTTAGCGAAACAGTGTAATGATATGTTTTCGATTCTACATCCGAGGAGAAATAGGTAGATTAGTAAAAAAGATAAAAAAAATGTGCGATCTTTTCTGTCATTCATTAACTAAGGTGACTAACAATAGACTCGTATAAAAGCATAGGAAGTTAGATGCAGGGGTAGGAGAACAAATTTAACTTACAAGCAAACAAACAAGCAGAAATCTTGACGTACAAACACAAGCGCCACTCACCCACTTCGATTTATTCCCCTTTGCCATTCAACTTTCAGTGTTTTTTTCTATTCAAAATAGAGTTCACAAAGAGAGAAGAGAGAGAAGGAAAAAGACGAATTCATGTTATTCATAACCCAAGGAAAGACCTTTGTACCGGCTGGAAATTGAAAGTACCTTCACCTTTGAGAAAGTTAGTATCCTGTCTGACAATCGTGGACTGTGAAAAGTCAATTCTCACCACTTTATGTTTTTCGAAAAATCAGATTTTACCTACATTATATTTATTTGTTTTAAAATATTCTGTGATATACTCTTTGAAAGCGTATTTTTTGTCTACTCTTTGTTTAGACGCGATTTGGCGTTGTGAAGAGAGGAGAGGAGATAAGAGAGACAGAGAGAGCGAGGAGAGAGATAGGAGAGAGAGAGAAGCCGGTTTGTAGGTACCTGAACACAAATGGGGTTTATCCAGAGTGTCAAAGAAGTTAAGCAAAATAGAAGTGGCAAGGGATTCAAAATGTGACAGGGGAAGGACCATTTGCCCAGGGGTGCAATAGGAAAATGATGTATCTCCGAGGAAAGAATGTTTTGGGAAGGACTGGTCATGTGGAAGGAATGCGGAATGATAAAAAGAGGAGAAGACTTAGAGAATATAATGTAAATACTTAAGAGAGAGAGAGAGAGAGAGAGAGAGAGAGAGAGAGATAGAGAGAGAGAGAGAGGTTCACCTGGCCACTGATAATCCTTCTTTGTAGGTCAATGATGGGGCTAGCGTTGTGTAATTTTGCTGCGCAATGGTTCATCCGCGGTTCATCAATTGCTGCTGTATGTGGCAGTGACCGTTGTGTTGTATTCAGGAGAAACGCCGCTATTATATATATATATATATATATATATATATATATATATATATATATATATATATATATATATATATATATATATATGTATTTTTTTAAAGGACGGTCGTTAATTTTTTTAGAGAATTTCTTCACTTTTGTTATAAACCTCATTCTTTTCCCTTCTTTTAGTCTAGACTGCTCATTATTTCTGAAAACAATGAAGAGGACCATTAAGGATTACGAACATCGCACGACGTTTTCAGGCAAGTTGGAAAAAGTTATCATAGCGCGATACATACATACTTATATACATATTTTGCCATTGGTAATCCAGTTACAAAGATTCTTGCAGCATCATGAACATCAAATCTGTACCGAACGAGAGAGAGAGAGAGAGAGAGAGAGAGAGAGAGCGTAATCGCATCGAAAAGAAAGACCTGATATCCATCCATGTATCTTCACCAGTTAGCCTTCCGAAGCGTAAACCACAAAAACACTTTTTTCCCCCCTCGTGTTTTGATTCTCACTAATGGATTCGGATCTCATTTTCATAAGAAAACAAAAGGGATCGAAAATTTTGGGCTTATTCCGTCTAGCTCACCGGTTTCACGAGGGATGATTCCCTGTTTTTTTTTTTTTTTTTTTTTTTTTTTTTTTTTTTTTTTTTTTAACGTTTTTTTTAAAAGGTTGGGTGATCGATACCATTGCCCTTATGTGGTTTAGAGGAAGCGATTTAATAGCAAGTTTATTAGCGGTCTTATTTGTTGAGGCTTTTTGAGTGTTTTGACAGTGATATTAATAAAAGCTGCAGCGACATACTTACTTATTTATGTTTCTTCTCTTTTTACTTTTTTTTATTCGATTGTTAATAACGATAATAATGCTTTTGATATCTCAGAGGCTAATGCCTTTTCTAATTATGCAGCACCTGGTATTATTTTATTATTATTATTATTATTATTATTATTATTATTATTACTATTATTATTATTATTTTTTTTTATTAATATTAAAAGTAATTTCTGCCTCTGCTGCATTAATTTTATATAGGTCCTTCTCTGTTTTCCTATATAAAATTAATGCAGCTGAGGCAGCAGGTACTTTTAATAAAACATGTTTAAAAGAGGTTTACTTCAAGCATATTATTATTATCATTACCTATTATTTAATCACAAATAAAACCATCATAGTGTCATTATGACCAAAATGATGAGATTCATTTCCTGCGCTTTTGTGGCAGACATCGATTGAATCATTATACCACATCCGACATAGCTCTGAGAAAGAAGAAATACAAAAGTTCTAGGAAAACTTCAAATGACAGAGGTGGTGACATCTTTGTGTTCAAGGAAAATAAGAAAGCTGTTAATTCAACATGTGTATCTAAGACGGAGAACACGTCTTTTTTTTTTTAAATAAACGCCACTTTGGGAACGTATCGCATACATATCACAAACCAAGTTGAAAACATGTCAGCGACTCGTAAGAGGAGAACGAACCTTAGGCAAATGCTCGATCATCGCACGAAGCGCTGGCTTGGATTACCAGTAAGTTGTTGACTTTTATTCAACCTGTTATTTTGTGTGTGTGTGATATGTTGCCGACGTATCTTTATGACATGCTTTACTGCGGCGTGGAGGCACCCTGACGAAGGAATAAGAGAGGAAGACTTAGGAGACTTACATAGATAGCGAAGGAGAGTCGTGGAAAGAAGAGATCCTGAAATCTCTTGTGTGCAAGATAAAGATGATGAAAGCAGTTTATGGTGTTGTTAGCAGCGTTGGTTGGTGAGACTTAAGTGGCAGTATATGAAGCGGCTATGTTGTAGCTCTCTCTCTCTCTCTCTCTCTCTCTCTCTCTCTCTCTCTCTGGCACAAGGGTTTCATCCACAAGTCAGGAGGTAGTGTTTGAATCTTGCTGTAACGGTCGTACGTTTTTCTGTTTTATTATTCATTGTTTAATCGAAATTGCTTTATACACACACACATATGTATGTATATATATATATATATATATATATATATATATATATATATATATATATATATATATATATATACACAGTTTTTGTAGCATTTACTCTTCTTATTCAATAGCGGAAAATTCACATAGAGGTGTGTTCAGCTAAAAAGTCCAATTCGTTCTTTTGAAAGCGAACTGGGTACGAATGATTTATCAACTCCTAAGCAAAAAAGAATACATCGATGTCCAGAGTTACAGAGTTCCGTGTTTTATTAATGTAAGCATTCGAGCTTGAAGTAATTAAACCAGTTTGCAACCGGTTTGACGGGAATTACTCTAAATACCCTTTTTTTGATGGTAATCAGTCCAGTATATCTTTGATGGGTCAAAGGAGATTATCCGCGACTTTTGCGCAGAGCTTTGTAAAGCTGGCTGCCATTATATAAAGTATATGCCTTCTGGATTTTTATTTATCCTTTTGGGAAAATGTCCGGTCATTATAATTTCAGCATCTGGTGGCAGATTTCCCCTTTTTTCATTTTTAATATTTTTTTTTATTATTTGGAAGCGTACTGATGCATTCAGAACAAAGCCCGGTGATATTGTGATTATGCGTTGAACGCTAGTGGCTGAGAGGGACCGAAAGATTGACAATATTTATTTAAAGGGATATATGATACTTCATGAACATTTCCTTGTTAAAAACACGTTGGTTCTTTAGAATTATTCAGCAATACGGGTTGCATATATCCCTGCATAATATTACACCCATGATCAATCACACATATATATAATAAAAAAAACCATGTAACAACTATATACAAGTATATATATAGCAAAAGACTGGTTATATATACTGCGAGCGCCTTAGTAGCGTCGTCGGCATGGGGTTGGCGAGCCACCTTGGTTGCCGCGAGTTCAATTCTCCGGCATTCCATTGAGGAGTGAGAGATGTGTATTTCTGGTGATAAAAGTTCACTTTCGACGTGCTTTGGAAGTCACGTAAAGCCGTTGTTCACCGTTGCTGAATAACCACTGGTTCCATGCAACGTAAAAACACCATACAAACAATATATACTGCGTTGATAAAAAAAAAAAAAAAAAAAAAAAAAAAAAAAGACCAGTAGCTGTTATGCTGATCATACGTTTAGAGAACACCTTGTTTTGTCGTTAGTAGTTGTACTATACTGATCGTCGTCTCCTAGCAGCTCTTTGCATTCAATAGATATTCTGAACCCATATTTTCCACTACATTGCCTTTAGTACCAAGCGAATCGAATCGATTCATTTCTTGGAGAATCAAGATGTTTCATGATTCGCCCCGATTCTCCATACTGATTTCAATGTAACCGTTTACACCAAGCGAACCGGCATGATTTGAATTGACTCGATTCGCTAGGTGTAAACGGTGGCGATTCAAGATGAATCATGAATCGTGTTGATTCTTCGTGAATTGAATCGATTCGGCCGCTTGGTGTAAACGAAGCCCGTGTGGTCAGCTTTTCTCTCTCAGAATTCAATCAGAAAAGGAAAAATCATTTTCTTGTGAACTCAGTCGTGCAAGTCCTTCCTATACAATCTGAAGTATTCATGCATTTTGCCCTTAACGCCCGCAAGTAAAATCTTTATACTAGTGGAAGTTGTAAAACGAGACGAAGAGGTGACCATGATATATATATATATATATATATATATATATATATATATATATATATATATATATATATACATATATATATATATATATATATATATATATATATATATATATATATATATATATATATACTATAACTGAATCATGAAAGTTTGGAACGTGATAAATCCATAAATAAAGGTATAAGCCACGAAGGAAAGATAAACAACGGTGTTTCTGCTAGATCTTTGACTCAACGTCCTTTACTCAGCAGACAAACTGACTTACATGAGAAATTGAGGGTACGGGAAAGATCGTATAACTGACAGATAGGGATTATAAGGAGATTAGTACCTAGAATCCGACACACAGCATAAATATTCTGTCAAAACTGGGCAAACATCTAATGCAATATTCATTGATTTAAGTGAAAACAACCACCGAATAAATTGGATTGGTAGTTCAGTAATTGCAAGATCAAAAGATGTCTTATCACGAAATCTTTTAGAATCTGCCATAATACAACTTACTTCCCATTGTAATTTTAATATTAGTCGTGGCCTGTTTCAGTTAGACCCTTGCATTTGTAACATGTTTAAGAATGACCTCAAAGATAGAATTACAGACTTAAATAAAAATCAGTTGCCTTAGAGATGTTTTCTTTGTAAATGTATGTTTAATTTGTTTTGTGAATAAGTTTTTGTTTGCCAAAGATCTGAATGTGGTCATCTGTCACTCTGTATAATCCTTTAATTGTCTTGTCCCTGTGTCTGAGCAGTTGGACTTAATCTTTTTGGTCTTAAATTGTACCTATGTTTATACTTGTTTGGAAAGGTTGCTCATTCTCCAGGAGTGTCGGATTCTAGGTACTAATCTCCTTATAATCCCTATCTGTCAGTTATACGACCTTTCCTGTACCCTCAATTTCTCATGTAAGCCAGTTGTCTGCTGAGTAAAGGAAATTGAGTCGAAAGATCATGCAGAAACTCCATTGTTTATCTTTCCTA
>NC_061103.1:25702052-25707052 GCF_015104395.2 Macrobrachium nipponense | reverse complement strand
GTTCACAATACAAATGCAAATATTAACCCTTGGGAGGAAAATTAACTCAAAAACGAATCAGAATTAAGACTTTAAAGAAGTTTGCCGAAAGTTTTTTGCCAAATGTTTATAAGGTAATTTTTTTTTTTTTTTTTTGGGGTTTTTTTTTTTTTTTCAATTTTATAATTTATACCAAGAATATTCACTAAAAAACCGCCAAACGTGCTCAGGTGTTTCAATCGGTCGGCGTTTTCTGGTGCTTATTTTTGTAACATATATAGGCTATAGGTTCAGAATCGATATGAACTTATAGCGTCTCTGTTGGCTGATTGGATAGCGGTCACTGACTGTCCTGATTTCGTCCCCGTCCACTTGGACGGTGGTTCGATCCCATGGGGGGACGAAATTATTATCAATTAAAAAATTCCCCTTCGGTACATATAGAAAATATATCATTTGGGAGGTAAAGTGAATTTAGATATTAAAGGACATTTGTAGCTTGCATTGATATATAAATGGATCACGGTTCGATGTGATAATTATTTTCATAACAAAAGGCTACGTGCTGTCAAACGCTCGAATTGGCCAACATGGTAGACGGGGTTTTCATATCGATTCTAATTACGAAAGCACCCAGGTTGAGGGTGATTTGTAAGGTCAGAATCGATATGAAACTTATAGCGTCTCTGTTGGCTGATTGGATAGCGTCACTGACTGTCCTGATTTCGTCCCCGTCCACTTAGACGGTGGTTCGATCCCATGGGGGGACGAAATATTTCATTAAAAAATTCCCCTTCGGTACATATATGAAAAAATATATATTTGGGAGGTAAAGTCAATTTAGATATTAAAGGACATCTGTAGCTTGAATTGATATATATATATAATATATATATTGCCTTTTTGTTTTTGAGAAAAGGAACCAGAATGCTACTCTTTCGTTTACTTGATGTATAAGCAATTGCTAACGTGTCGGAAAACTCTACACATATTTAAAAGATACCTGTTCAATATTTAAGGGTGCAAATGTGCAATAAAGATTCATCCAAATAAAATTTTCTCCAGACAAATCACGATACTTTGTTTTTAATGTAAATTTTGGAAGCTTATTCAATCCTCTCTCTCTCTCTCTCTCTCTCTCTCTCTCTCTCTCTCTCTCTCTCTCTCTCTCATTTTCTTGCGTAGTAATAAATGCATTGGCCACGTATTTCAAACTTAATAAAAAAGTGTTATATATCAAAGGGGAATTAATATTTATTGCCTCATTTCTAAATAACACAGTCACGCGAAAAAAAAATGTTGCTTAAGCGGTTTTCTCAAGTGAACTTCCCAACAAAATATACATCATCTTTTTCCTCCGACCCCAGTGTTTGATGAGTAGTGTAATAACCTTCCAACACTTGTTCTTTGAAAGGGTATTGTTTTCTGGTATTAAAGATATATTTTGTTCCAGGGTTCTGGCAACCAAGCATTTAGAACATCAAGTATTATGGTCGCCTGTGGTGTTTGCGCATGGTAACACTGCGTCGCGGGCTTTGAATAAGTTTTAGGTAAATAAAAGGATATCTGGGTGTGCATTTGCAACTGAAAAGTGTTTTTTTTACTGTATGCGAATTACACCGTTAATATTCGAAATAGGATATTATTATTGTTGAATGTAAGCTGCCTTTTAGGGGCGGCGAATGGAACAGCCAGACGCAAATTCCATTAAACAGATGCTAAACCAAGTTAGTCATATCGCATCAGGCTAAAACGCACTTTATAAGAAATAAAAGTATATACGGTGTAATGAAGTAACACGTAGCTCAGTAGCAGAGTAGGTGTCGTCCAATAAAGTTGACATCTTGCCGGAGTGAACAGCGAGAGAAGCAATATTCCCGCCACTGCGTCTGGCTGTTCCATTCGCCACCCCGAAAAGGCAGCTTCCATTCAACAATAATGACACTATCCTATTTCGAATATTAACGGTGTAATTCGCATACAGTAAATTATTAAAACTCTTTTCAGTTGCAAATGTACACCCAGATATCATTTTATTTACCTAAAACTTACTCATAGCGTAGCTATTTAAAGCCTTGGACGCAGTGTTACCATGCGCAAACACCACAGGTGGATGGACAGATGGAAAAAAAAACAGAGTATAGTAATATGAAGTTTTTCCATTTTATTCTGTTATCACTCGATAAATAAAAAAGTATTTTTTCGGTTGGGTGTATGTGGTTGATTAATTGGTCGTTTGCTTTTAGATCTTTTGGGAGTAATATGTATAATGATTCCGGCATCCAAACTATCTACTCTGTGTAGCTCTCTGCACGTATGTCTGTCCTATGAGTCCCTTAACTTTTGAAATACCACTTGCCATATTATTATGCCAATATATTATTATTACCCCAAGACGATTTAATACTTTTTTTAAAGTTTAAGTAAAAACTGAATTTTTTATTCGAAACTTTGTTATATTATTCATAATTTTTGAAATTCCACTTATTATTATAGAAAAGACACTTAATTATTCGTCAATTAAAAGAAGAATTAGGAGTTTTATTTTAAATACCAAAACATGTTAATCATAAGAATGTCAAAGTTGAGAACGTGTTTATACTCTCAGATTAATTATGTAATGAACAATGTCTCGTCATTGTCGACTATCATGTAATTGAATACCCGATTTTTTTTTTTTTCATCAGTCAGTTTGTAGTCTATTTCTGTTTCATTCTTTTTTCCTTCTGTACTTCTTTACATGTAGGTTAATTGTGTTGACAACCATGTAGCTGCGATGTCAATCAGTCTATTTATAACCTCATCTTGTTTCACTCAATTTATTTTCAATTAAGTTTAACGTAATCAACTCATTCCACCCTAACTGTTTCAGTATCGATATAAATTGCTCCCTGCATTTTATTATCAGTTCCAGTTTCTCTCCATACACCTTTTTTCTAAAATATCATATTTTGTAGGGTTTGATGTTTTAAATTTCTCTTTTATTTTTATTTATTTATTTATTTATTTTTTTTTTTTGGGGGGGGGGGGGGGGGGCCCATTTTCCTCCATCCCTTTTATGCATCCATTGCTTTAGTCTCACTTCGCCTTCCTGTGGCTGAATTTCAGACTCACTCTTAATACACTTTATTTGAAACATCTAGAGCTTTATATGTCTTTTTCATTCCATTTTTTTCTGCTTTATTCTTTACCCATTTTCCTCCATCCCGTGTATGCATGCCACAGTATTCTGAATTCGGCTTCCTCTTGCTGAATTTCAGACTCCGCGTAAACCAGTTTATCTTTGACCTAAATACTTCTGATAGGAAAAGTGTCAAAATCTTTTTCCCAACTAAATTCCGTAAAGGGCGATCTGGATCTTAGGGGCCTTTGACATGGGCTGGTTTACGTCATGTCTGTGCGTTGCCTTCCTATTCATTTGTTTATTTATTTAATAATTTCCTGTTGATTTATTTTTAGATTTTGTTTTCGTTTATATATTTATTTAATAATTTCTGTTCATTTTTTTAATGAATTTTCTATCCATCATTTATTGAATTTTCTCTTCATTAATTTATTTTTGTATTCGTTCATTTCCCAACTTTCAGACAGTCATTCATTTTTGTATTTATTTATATGTTTATTGATATATTCACTCATTCATCTGTTATTAGTTTATTTATTTTTAGTTATATATTTATGTACTTATTTATTTATTTATTTATTTATTTATTCGTTCACTCACTCAATTATCTTTCATTCTTTTGGATTTATTTGTTTTGCATTTATTTATTTTTAGATTTATAAATTTAACATGGTCTGGGTTATTGAGTTTTTGTTTCCTTGTGATCACCAATTGCTTTGATTCTCCAATGTCAAAACAAACTTTTTTTTAAAATAAACAGGTTCCTTTGCAACTAATTTGCACCAAATGACCTAAAGTCCTTGATCGTTAACCTCTTCTCTATATTTAGCAAAATATACCTCCCACTTTGCCACAGCCTTTGAAATCACGTCTAATCCGAAAATCAGATTATTTTCACTCATTCAAAAAGCCTTTGGACTTGGTTCGAATGCCATTCAATGATTGCAACAGAATTTATTGCTGTTTAAGTGTCTCTCTGATGTACGAAGGTTATCTTAGGTCAAGCGGACCGTAAGATATGGATCAGAGAGCGTGGAATTCGTATGCGTTTGAGAGATTCTGATTACCACTTCAGTTAGAGAGCAGTTTTGATGTTTTTCAAGGGAGCCTTTCTGCATGAGAGTCGATTCGAGAGCTTACATCAACAATAAAATCAACACCATGAACGTTTCGGCTTGGCGTTGAAATCCATGTTCAATGGAGGCGATTATACTATAATCTGTTATAAAGCAAGTGATTTAACAAACTCGGTCCGCAGAACAGTGCTAGTACACTTCAGGGGCAAGTTAATAACGGTTAAATTAGTCATTAATTCGACATTCATTCATCACAAGTTGGGAAGGTAATTGCTGGATTAGGTCCCAAAATTGTTATACCTCTCTGCATGTACCAGATACGTGCTTAATTAGGAGGTTTATTTAAATTCTATAGATGTGCAATGATGAGGTAGGAATGCCATTTTAGATGGCTCATTACGCGTATATTTTTTTTACACACACTGCTTACGCATATAATAATGACAAAAAAGGACAAACACGTTCTCTTATCCGTCAGAAGTTTATCCCTAGTTATAATAAAAACAAAGTACTGTATGTTAAAGAAGTGTTGTTTAGAAAATAATGAACACTGTAAGTATATCACCATATATATATATATATATATATATATATATATATATATATATATAATATATATATATATATATATAGACATATATGATTTTTACCTGTATAAATAAAGACTAAGTCTTAACCGGAGAGTGGCAGTGAATCGCTCACTTCCCTTCATTTACTCTCGTTTCGCTGGAATGTCGTTTCATTTTTCATTTCTTCAGAAGCGTTATTCAAGACAATCCTTGCTCAGTTGTTTTTTATTATGTATGATTTCCCGAGCATTT
>NC_061103.1:25667052-25697052 GCF_015104395.2 Macrobrachium nipponense | reverse complement strand
CCTTACCATACCCCCTTCCTTCCTTCTCCCCTCACATCCATTCCCTTAAACATCTCTTCTTCTCCTCTACTTCTTCTTGTTCTCCCCCCCCCCATCCTCTCTCTCTCTCTCTCTCTCTCTCTCTCTCTCTCTCGTCTTCTTCATTTCTTCTCCCCTCTAGCTCTTCTTCGTCTCTCTCTCTCTCTCTCTCTCTCTCTCTCTTCTTCTTCTTCTTCTTCTTCTTCTTCTCCTTCTTCCCTCTATCTCTTCTTCTTTTCCTCGTCTTCGTCTTCTCTCTCTCTCTCTCTTCTCTTCTTCTTCTTCCCCTCTATCTCTTCTTCTTTTTCCTCCTCTCTCTCTCTCTCTCTCTCTCTCTCTCTCTCTTAAGAAGTCTATGTGGGAGAAGAGAAGACTGAATGGCGTTTCACACAAAGGGACGTTGCGTGTATGTAAACACCAGTCGTCTTCAAGGTAAGTGTGTTGATTTTTCTATTGTCTTGTGAGAAGGCTCTACGTTCATCTCTCCCTGCTCTCCCGCTCCCTCTCCTCTTCCCGCCCTCTCTCTCTCTCTCTCTCTCTCTCTCTCGTAAGATGTTGAAGTCCGTCAGATCTCTTCAAATAACGAACGTTTTTTTACATCCTTTTTCAGAATTCCTGTTAAAAATGAAAACTTTAATGCGAGGCTTCTTTATGATGTACATGTGTTTATATAGAATTAACAAACACGCCGGTCCTTGATTTCTTTCATCGCCCCCCCCCCCAAAAAAAAAAAAAAAAAAAAAAAAAGTAAAGAACTTTTAATGATATTACGGAAGAAACACTTTTCAAGTTCTATATTTTTTTTGTTACCTTCCTTCCATGTAGGTGTAACTCCATAAACTTAAGTGTATTGAAATAGAAACTTTCTTTGCGTGTATGATTGAAATGGCCTATAATTAAATTATATATATATATATATATATATATATATATATATATATATATATATGTATGTATGTATATATATGTGTGTGCGTGTGTTTGTATACAATAAACTTTGGGTGTATTAAAATCGAAACTTCCTTTTTTGTGTGTAATTAAAAGGGCCTATGAATTTTATATAATATATATAAATATAGATGTGTGTGTGAGTTTTTTTTTGTATGTTTGTGTTCGTGTATTATGATTCACTTCCAAGAAACAGTAGATTTTCAGACTGAAGTATTTACCAGCATAGATATATTTTTATTTACGTAAATATGCGCCTATTACTCTTCAAAAGCATACAGACTTCCCGCCTTAATTTTATTTTTATATATTTTATTTCTTTTTTGCATACATCCTGCTCTGTTGCATGTACAAAATCTATTTTCACTTGTTATGTAAGTCTACATTTGTCTTTGCAATTATTTCCCTTCGGTTTTTGAAACTTTAGAATATTTCCTCATCCGACCACTTAATATGTAAATAACTTCCTGTTCTCTTTTAATATGTAGATAACTTCATCAGTTTTTTTATTGCAGTTTTTGCTACTTGGTGTGCTTCCGAAAAATGTCATATTCCTGTTTATTTTTACGGAACAAACGTCAACTTCAGGAAATTCAAATACCGACAGTTCATTTGAAAAGGAAGGTTTGATTCAACGCTCCATTCATATGTAAAACTTTCATCTTTTATTTCGTTATGGTTTTTTTTTCTCTCTTGCAACTTTTACTTTATTTTTCCCCACAATTCACGAGACAGTCGCATGGGCTATGTTCACTTATTTCAACTTCCAGTCGACTTCTTATATTTCACTATTTACGTTTATTTTCGTTAACACAAACTGCATTATCTTCATTTATTTGCGTCAAAGTTAGAAATTAATTTCTCAATATAATATGGTTCGGATTCAACAATAGGCTGTAGGTCCCGTTTCTATGTAACCAATTTGTTCCAAGATACGTAAAAATATCCAATCCTTCGGGCCATAACATGGTCACACTTCTATTCCATGAACTGTATTAATTTAGAAATTTCTATTCCATGAATTGAATTAATTTAGAAATTTCTATTCCATGAACTGAATTAATTTGAGAATTTCTATTCCATGAATTGAATTAATTTGAGAATTTCTATTCCTTAAACTGAATTAATTTGAGAATTTCTATTTCATGAATTGAATTAATTTGAGAATTTCTATTCCATGAACTGAATTGATTTGAGAATTTCTATTCCATGAGCTGAATTAATTTGAGAATTTCTATTTCATGAACTGAATTAATTTGAGAATTTCTGTTCCATGAATTGAATTAATTTGATAATTTCTATTCCATGAAGTGAATTAATTTGAGAATTTCTATTCCATGAATTGAATTAATTTGAGAATTTCTATTCCATGAATTGAATTAATTTGAGAATTTGTATTCCATGAACTGAATAAATTTGAGAATTTCTTCTCCATGAACTGAATTAATTTAAGAATTTCTACTCCATGAATTGAATTAATCTAAGAATTTCTATATTGTGAACTGAATTAATTTAAGAATTTATATTCCATGAATTGAATTAATCTAAGAATTTCTATTCTCTGAGCTGAATTAATTTAAGAATTTCTATTCTCTGAACTGAATTAATTTGAGAATTTCTATTCTCTGAGCTGAATTAATTTAAGAATTTCTATTCTCTGAGCTGAATTAATTTAAGAATTTCTATTCTCTGAACTGAATTAATTTGAGAATTTCTGTTCTCTGAGCTGAATTAATTTAAGAATTTCTATTCTCTGAACTGAATTAATTTGAAAATTTCTATTCTCTGAGCTGAATTAATTTAAGAATTTCTATTTCTGAGCTGAATTAATTCAAGAATTTCTATTCTCTGAACTGAATTAATTTGAGAATTTCTTCTCCATGAATTGAATTAATTTAAGAATTCCTATTCTATGAACTGAATTAATTTAGGAATTTTCACTCTCAGAACTCAAATGATTTAAGAAGATTTGAGTTATATCTCGCCAGATGCAATTTATATCAGTTTTTTACTTTCTTTAGGTCTAGTATTAATGTTAATGCCATTCCTTAATTAACTGTGGTTGACGGGAAGGGGGGGGGGGGGGAGGGTTAGTGCCATCAGCGCACTTCTGACGGTGCACTGTAGGCATTACTTAAGGTTTTTAGAAGCGTCCTTTCGGCCCCTAGCTGCAACCCCTTTCATTCCTTTTACTGTACCTCCGTTCATATTATCCTTCTTCCATTTGATTTTCCACCCTCTTTTAACAATTTCGTAGTTAAACTGATAGGTTTTTACTCTAGGTATCCTTTTCAACGGAGAATGACCTCATAAGTCCCAGCTCTTAGCATTTGGCCTAAATTATATATTCCAATTCCAAATGTCATTAGAAACAAAAAGTTCACCGCTCAAGAACCGATTAAACGGAAAAACATATTAATAATGAATTATTGATATCTCGATAATCCCTTCACTTGACTGAAATTAATATTTACTGTTAGAGGAAAAGGCTTTAATGACGTTCCAAGTAGAATACATTACATTCGATATCCGCTTCACTCCGATTATCGATGAATTCTCGATATTTGGACGCTCGTGTATCGATGCCTGGGAACATTAGGCCTATTTTTGAATGCAGAGGCTCCCGAAAATGATTGGATATTATAATTATAGGGGCTAATTATGACTTTTTTAATGCTGTGCGGCGTATTTATTCATCTGCAATACCGTCATTTAAAGATGAATTATTAATTTTTTTTAGGGGGGGTGGATGGTGCGGGGTTGGGGGGGGGGGGGGGGAGTATGCTGGGGTGGTAATAGGTGGAAAATTATAAAATAAAAAATAAAAAAAACATAACTCACTGACATAGATACCTAGATGATGACGTCATTGATTTTGAATTATTTTTCAGCCAGTTTCCAATTACCATCTTCGTATAAAAAGGGTAGATTTTTTTCTCCTTTCCGTATGATCAAGACTAAGGATTAATAAACTTAAAGGAGGAACATGAAAAGGTATCAAGAAAATGGAAAGGTTATCTTGCTTGTTTTTTCTAAGCGATTTCCAAACACATTCCTTAATGATATGCAATGTTATTGTTACGTTTCATTTTTTCTTGGTACTTTTTTTTCCCTCTCTCCCTGAAGTATTTTAATCAATAGTCTGAATCTTGCGAAAAGAAAAGCATAAAAATCTACTTTTTTTTCTTTTTATATACACGAGGCTGATAAGTAGAGACTGGCTTAAAAAAATAAATAAAAAATCAGTGACTACTTTTAACGACCAGTTAAACGCAACTGATTTTGTTTTCATAGTAGCTCAGTATTGATATCAATTGCCTGATGCGAAGTACTACATGTGCCTGTGATCCTTCTCAACCTGTGGATACCCTAAAGGGTACTTTACACACACAGGTATTTCCGTTTAATTTTGTTTAAATACGAAAATATTAATTATCAGGTTAATACACTCGGCGAACCCCATACCTGTAACTACACCAACCCTATAAGCACTCGTGTCTGTGTGCGTACACCCCTACACCCCTGTATTTTAGCAAAATGATAAATGTATCCTCTATTTTCAAAATTTCATCCGGCAACACATTATCACTTCGCATGAAAGATGAGCTTCTGCAGTAAAATCCTGTAATATGACACTGTTTCTTAATCTGTTCGCTAATCCTCAGAGGTACTATTTTTCCTTCGTATTTTTGTCCTGCAAGAGTAATAAAACTTCTCAGTAAATGGCAATCAAGTGCTGGGTTTCTACCCGTTTTGCAGCGAAAGAAAAAATGGGATACTTTGTACAGCTTTTCACCGTTCTAATTGCATTCAGTTTCTGCGATGAGACGCCACGTAGAAAAGTGACTTTTACTTTTCTATTTAGTTTTTCATTGTGAACACCTGCCCGAAAACTTACAAAAGCTCATTAAAACGTGCCAGGGAAATTGCAACGTTCACTTGCTGGTATTTTCAATAATCCGTAAAACAAAAATGACTCAATTCTACCTTTTATGGTTTCTAATCAAGGGATTCTATCCTTATGTTCTCCTTCACTGTAAAATTTACCAGATTGTGATACTTTTGATTCAGTAATCCCCCTCTGCTAGGATTTCCATTAATCTGAAATACAAAAATGACTACATTCGATATTTTATCATTTATAGTGGACCGAGTCTTTCACTGAAAGTATACCACACTAAAATACTTTTCATTCGGTAATCTCCCCTTGCTAGTGTTTTCATTAATCTGTATTATAGAATGTATTAAATTGGGCATTTTGTGATGTATAATCTACGGATTATTTCTGTATGTGCTCTTTCTCTGTAAATTTACCACATATACTACGTTTTATTCAGTAATCTCTGTAAAAACATCAGCCATCTTTGGAATTATACTTCGTACCTCACCTCGAAAAGAACTGCTGCTGAATTTTACCCGACTAAAATATTTATTTTTACATTCAATAACTTGTTTACTAGTTATAAACCTTCTTTAAAATTATACATGTTAATTCATATTGATGGGAACTGCAGTTGAACTTTAGAGCATTTACGAGCATAAACCTTTATAGCTTTATCTCTCACGTCAGATCGAGAAGAACTGCCACTGAGTCGTATCACAAGGAAACCTAATCTGGTTATTTATATATTTTGATGAATTACCCTTTCATAGGACATGTCATTACCACGAAGTGTCCATCGAAACGGAATATAATAAGGTTATGATTTCCAGTACTCAATTAGATTACGCTCTTACAAACGGACAAAACCGATTGCCAGTACTAATTCAATAAGGCTTGGATTGCTATATCCTTAATTACTGTTGTGGCTCACGGCTTCAGCTAAGGAAGCCATTTAGGTATGATTGAGATAGGTCCTGACAAGTGGGCTTCATGTCTGCTTGGAAGCAATTGAAGTAGAGATGAATATATATATATATATATATATATATATATATATATATATATATGTATGTATGTATGTATGTATAAATTGGTTGCAGTCCTGTGAATTATGATGTACTAAAACAATATAAACATTACTAAATCTTTCTCTCAATAAATATTGGAATGAAAGACACACACACACACACACATATATATATATATATATATATATTATATATATATATATATATATATATATATATACGTATATATATGTATGTATATATATATATATATATATATATATATATATATATATATATATGTATATATATATATAGAGGTATGCGATGAATATATGAATAAAGGCCAAAGCCACGAAGGAAAGGTAAAACGGAGGAGTACTGCAAGGCCTTTCGACTCTATGTCCTTTACTTAGCAGTCTGCTAAGTAAAGGGCATTGAGTCGAAAGGCGTCTCAGTTTCACCTTCCTTCGTGGCTTTTGTCCATATATATATATATATATATATATATAGATATATATATATATATATATATATATATATATATATATTCTCTAACACTTAAAAGAGTTGTTACCACTGCTTTTGAAGAAGTTTCATCTCTTCGACTTCCCGTTACACATAAATTTTCTTGAAGATATAATTTCTATATTTGTAGTCAGCGGGATTTTTACATGTAATGTAAAAGTGTACAGACTCAAATTCGCCTTCTGCCGTTATTTGCTTCGCTTAATTCGAAATTAAATTGCCCATAGCAGCTTCATTTCACATCTGGGACGGATCAGTAAGTGTTGCATTCAGTGATGTAAAAGAACGAAATTCGGGAAGCCAAGCCTCGACGAATTATACGATCTGGTGCCGGGGCTCTACTACATAATTCGATTCAATGCCACTTTTAATGGTGGTGCACATTTGATGGTCTTTGATTATACCTTTCACTCCTGTGTTTTTTTTTTTTTTTTTTTTTTTTTTTTTTTGAGGAAGTTTCTCATAGTGCTTTCCGTATCTACAGAGATGTTGATATTATGCTTCCTAATTCGAGTTTCTTCCCCCTTTTTCTGTTTTTTTTCTTTTTAAGTTTTTAAATGAGATTTTATCGCGATTATTTGATTTCTCTTATTATGACTATGGCGAAGTTTCCATTGTCCGGTTATTACCAACTTCTTAAAAGCATGAACTTTTTTGGCATAATTTCTAGAATGAATTAATTATTATTATTATTATTATTATTATTATTAATTATTATTATTATTATTATTATTATTATTATTATTATTGTTTATGAAGGTAGGAGACCCTCTCTCAAACATGTTTTGTTAAAGATGATGGCAGCATCAGTTGGAATTGTTTTTATTTTTTATATTATTTATTAATTATTTTAAAACTTTTATTAATTATTATTTTGATTGTTTTATTTATTATTATTTTATTTATTTTTTTATTATTATAATTATTATTATTACTATTAAATGGAAATATTATGATCGCCAATAACTATACTTGTGTTCATAAAGTTTTGAATTAAAGCGTTAGAGGCACAATTAAAAAAGTTGAAAAAAGATTCCGAGTGATGAATTTTGTGTAAGTGCAATGAAAATTACCTTCCCCCATATTTTGGTCAAACAGATTCAACGATGTATAAACCCTCCTTCACTTATTTCGTTTAAGTTTTTGCATCGGAATATGTACAACTTTTGAAGAACCTTGACGTAAGTGAAGAATGATAATGATTATATGTGAATATACAGCGCCTCAGTGGCGTGATCGGTTTGGTCTCGGCCTGCCGCCTCGGTGGACGCAAGTTCAATTCTCTTGCATTCCATTGAGGAGTGAGAGATGTGTATTTCTGGTGATAGAAGTTCGTTCTCGACGTGGTTCGGAAGTCACGTACAGCCGTTGGTCCCGTTGCTGAATAACCACTGGTTCCATGCAACGTAAAAACACCATATAAACAAACAAACAAACATGCAAACAAACAATATATGTGAATATATAGAATAGGAAACATTACTTTATTATGTTTATGCAAAAGTCCAGGAGCATAATAGAAGAAAAAAAAACCCTGTAGGTTCAATTGGTGTTTTTATTTTTAGTTTTGGTATGCATTTCTGTGCCAATAAGTAATGTACAAAGTACTATTTTAAATACAACAGCTGTTTGTATCACCGTCAGTGTCGTATGATTGTCAGTCCGATGACTTCTTGTTATCCAGTAATTTGGGTGTGGGAAACGTAATGTGAGTATTTTCAAGATTCTCTGGTTAGTTTTCAAGATATGGCGTTCCACATTTTCAATGAAGATCTGGTACTTGTTTATAGTTTGGGAATATGCTGACGGGGTCTATCGTAAACTGAGAGCAGTGTTTTTTTAATTGTTAATAAAAAAAATAAAGAAAAAAAATTAAAATCAAATAAAAGCGCCTTTGTGGCGTGGTTGATATGGTGTTTGCGTTTCACCTCGGTAGTCGCGGGTTCTATTCTCGGCCATTCCATTGAGGAGTGAGAGATGTGTATTTCTGGTGATAGAAGTTCACTCTCGACGTGGTTCGGAAGTCCGTAAAGTCGTTGGTCCCGTTGCTGAATAACCACTGGTTCCATTCAACGTGAAAACACCATACAAACAAACAATACAAACAAACGAAAACCAAATAAATACGTTAATAAATCATTAAATTTCACCCACTGGTGCTTTGACTCCAGTTAATGTTTTTACATGACTTCAGTTATTAGTTTCAAGAATATTTTCATTTTTATTATCAATAAACTTTTTGTTTATTTTTCCTAACTCCTTTACTATACGATTGCCATGAGGACTAGTAAAAGTAGTAACCATCAACTGAAGCAACTCATTCAAAGAAAAGGTTCGGTTAAACAGTAAATATTTGTTTGAAGGATTTTAGTATTGCGTCATACTTGTAGATGCTTTTACGTCACAAGAGAACTTTTGTTTTACCGGAATAACTTGAACCCATTTCGGTAGCGTGGCGTTTATTTCTATTTTTATTTTTATAATTTTTTTTGTTTTTCTTTTTTTGTTTTGGCCTCTCCATTCATTGGGAGTAAGACCCTTTTCCTGCTGGAGAATAGAAACTTATTCGTCGCGCTGATGGAAAAGCGTCGAAAGTAAAAGAGTTTTCCTGTGTACCGTTGAAAAGGACCGTCGCCTCTGTTCCCGATTCGACATTATTTAAAGTTTATTATAGGTATGTGAGGTTTGTCACAGTTTTTGTCTGTATGTTTAAATCGTTTCGCTAAGCATCTTTTCTGATAGAGTATTTACCCTAGTTTACCTCCTGAGTTGTTCCTAACTACTATTTTTCATTGGCCGTAACCTCTCTCTCTCTCTCTCTCTCTCTCTCTCTCTCTCTCTCTCTCTCTCTCTCTCTCTCTCTCTCTCTCAAGATATATATAATATATATATATATATATATATATATATATATATATATATATATATATATATATATATGTGTGTGTGTGTGTGTGTGTGTGTGTGTGTGTGTGTGTATGTGTGTGTGTCAAGTCAATATGTGTCTGCTCGCGTGAGTTTCAGAGCACATGAACACCGAATAATATATTTCCTAAAAAGAATATCTCCCTAAGGTTATTTTCCATGGTCTGAGAGACATCTTGTCATGTACTCATCCCAGCCATGAAGAAAGAATTGGTCAGGTAGTTAATTACTGGAAGCTCAGGGGCTGGAAGGTAAAGAAAGATGTCACCGTGCTGGAAAATCTAATGACAAGGACGCTGGAAAGATGTTAGGGGTACTATCTTAAGCAAGAGGAATATTGCGTAAATCGTTCATACATATATATATATATATATATATATATATATATAATATATATATATATATATATATATATATAAACAAAAGAAAATTCAAATATAGATTTCTCTTAAAGTTATTGATCGTCGATTTTATTCCAATCATATCACTGATAGAGCATGACCATGTATTCCTTGTAACCAGTGCATTCATTACAGTTCTGAGAAGAGAGAGATAGATAGAGAGAGAGAGGGAGAGAGAGAGAGAGAGAGAGAGAGAGAGAGAGAGAATATTCCTGTAAAGAATTTAACAGCTTCCAAGGTGCATTACAAAAGAATAACGAAAGAAAGGTTCTGTAAGTACCGAAGTATCAGAGAGAGAGAGAGAGAGAGAGAGAGAGAGAGAGAGAGAGAGAGAGAGAGAGCACTCTTGTTTCTCCAAGAATCTTGCTATTTTCTAGGGTATTTTCCAAGTTCCATAGATATAGAAACCAGACACCTATAAGATTTGAGAGAGAGAGAGATCATTTCTGAAAAGAATTGTATTTGTTTCCAAGGAATTTTACAAAAGGAAGAACAAAAAAAAGTCCAATATATACAGAAACCAGACACTGGGAAGATCTCAACAGCTCCTGAAACCCAGTATCCACCAATGTATATTAGGCTTCAGTGTGTAAAAGGAAGGTAATCTCAATGTAACTGCAATGGATTAGTAGAATATCATTTTGATAAAAACGCCAGATAAAAAAAAATTCATTTGTTCAAAAAACACTATCTTCTGTAAAAAGAATAAAGTTCAAGTAGACGATATTCAATATTACCTTCTTCTTTGGACCTAATTCGTCCCACTGTATTGCAGGGTCGGCCGCTCAAGTCAAATTTCTCCATCTGTTTCTAATCCTCACCGTTAAACTCGGGGGCCACTAACTTACAATTAAAGATTTCAAAAATTATGGTGCTCATGAATAATAATAACTGAAATTGAATTCAGTTATTATTACATCACATCCATCCATCTGGTCCGTTGACGCCCCGCCCCCACACTCCACCCAATCACTGGCGTGTTCTTAGCTCTCTCGATTGGTTCCACCTCCTCTCTTCTTGTGGAACTCCTCTCATCTTATTATATGGCCATAGTATCACAGACGAGCCTCCATAGCCTTCGCCTTTTCATTACATATACCACACATTCTTCTTATATATCTTGACTCTCCCTTCTTTCCAGCAGTGATATTCCAGCAATCCATCTCACCATCCTCATCTCGGTTCTTTCCAAGTTTCCAACAGTCCCTCCGCTTTCCTCTTAAGTGCCCAAGTTTCTGCCCCTTATAATAGTATGGGCCTGATAACTGTCTTATAAATCTTCATTTTGAGCCTTAATGGAATTTTCTTGTTTAAAACAACTCCAGTTATTCCTCTCCATTTTCACCATGCTTCTTTCACTCCCCGTCTCACTGCTGTCTCAGTACCTCTCACCTCTGTTATTGTTGGTCCCAAGTAATTAAATCCATTATTCTGGTGTATTACTGTCCCATCTTTCACTTGAATGTTTACATCTACCTGTCGTTCTTTAGTATTAATCATTATCTCTGACTTTTCAATGTTCGCTTTCAATCCTTTCCTTGCTAGGGCTCCTTTCCATACTAAAAATCTGACCTGCAGTTCTTTGTCTGTGTCTGCTATAATTACTAAGTCATCACCAAACGTCAGTTCCCATAGTTCTTCGTTGTTCCTTAAGAATTAAGTCAAAGTGTCTATAACGAAGTGGAACAAGAATGGACTCAAAGCTGATCCCTGATGGAGGCCAACCTCCACAGGGAATGCCTCAAGTCTCCCCATATTTTGTCTGCTCAGGGGTTCTTGGCTCCTCATACATCATCGTCATCATCGTCACTACCCTCACCAACTTCTCTGGTGCTCCTCTCTTTCCCAAACACTAACAGACTACTCTTCTTGGTACCGTATCCTGTCATGCGCCTTTTCAAGATTCACAAAAACTCATGTAAACGTTCCTGTTTCCTTCTAGATACTTCTCTTGGACTTGTCTTACTATTAAAATAAATCCAAATTTCTCTTCTCTCAACCTTCCTTCTATTATTCTTAATAGTATTTTGAATACTTGCTCCAAAAGCTTTACTCCTCTGTAGTTCCCACAATTTAACACTTCTCCTTTTTGTTAATATATTTTAATCATTCAACAATCGTTCCAGCCCCTTGGCGTTTCCTCTACATCCCAGATCTTTTCCAACAATGTGTGCAACCAGTCTGCCTAGATTTCCAAATGCTTTAATCCTTCGATACTACCGGCTATTAAAGATATGTCATTAGTATTAATGGTTTACATAAATTATTTTTATATTTTTAAACTATTCTTACCCACACCTAGATAGCCTCATAAAAGGTTAACCTGAATGTAATTGTCAGTGAAAGAACGAAGAAATTTTGATAAATGAATGAAATCACTTTTATATGATCGTTTCACTTTCAAAAATACTATTTCAAAGTACGGCTTTTGCAGGCATTTGCTTCGTTTTTCACGTTCTGTCGACTTGTGAAGTAGAGCTTATTTTTGCAGTTTATTTTAATCTAGCTCGCTGTTGCATTTTAATTTCTTTTGGCATGAGATTATTTTGCGCTGGAAGGCAAGTTTCTAATATATAAAGATTTTTGCGTTTTTGCATTCGTTGATATGAAAGGGAGATATTAGTGTCTAAATGATGAGGTGGTAAACTAGCAATTAGAAGGCACGAAATATAGTTTATCAGTGAATTTGGTTATAAAGAGCTGCTGTAGATAATTGTAACATATAATTTATGTGAAATTGTTCTAATTTTCAAGGAAAATAAAAGCAGTTTCCATAAAATAACAGGATTCTTACTATTATTATTCAGGAGATAAACCCTGTTCATATGGAACAAGCCCACAGTGGCCATCGGCTTGAAATTCAAGCTTCCAAAGAATATGGTACTCATTAGAAAGAAGTAACAGCAGGTAATGGTAAATACAGAAAGAGAACACATATTAAGAAAGAACAAAATTCTGTTAACAAAATAGTAATAAAACTTCTTTGAGCTGAATTTAGTGTACCACTATTAGTTCTAACAGTTACAAGGCTCATATTTTAGTAACTGGTTGCAAGGATGCAGTAGATTTCAATTCTGAGTGTGGGACTTGTAGGTCTTAGGACAGAATGAGTCCTGGGAAATCCATGAAGATACTACAACAAAATGCATTCATTTTATGTGAAACATTTTTCTACCACTCTCACATGGCCTCTGTATGATTATTTTGCGTTCCTGGATAGGCGTCAATGTACCTGAAAAGGTTCATTTGACATAATCAGAAAGTATATGCATCAGTTGATGTGAAATATATAAGCAATCTCTTGTAAATAAAGTATATCTTACTTTAACCCGACCACTAAGCTGATTTACAGCTCTCCTTGGGCTGGCCCAAAGGATTAGATTTTTATTTACGTAGGCTAGGAATCAATTGGTTGCTTAGCAACGGGACCCTTTGCTTATTGTGGGTTGCGAACCACTTTATATCGAGAAATGAATTTCTCTCATCAGAAATAAATTGCTCTGGTTCCGCATTAGCGGAAGCGGCGAGTGAACTCGGGCTACCACATTGATAGAAGAGTACGCAACCTACTCGTCCAATGAGGAATATGTAACCTCTTGTAGAGAAGAGGAAAGGAGCCTCCATGCGTTAAAAAAAAATATATATCTGCAACATCAACTCCATAGGGGGTTAGTGCCGTCAGTGCACCTCATTCGATGCAATGCAGGCATTACTTAAAGCTCTTTGCAGCGTCTCTTCGGTCCTTAGCTACAACTACTTTCATTCCTTTTACTGTACCTCCTTTCACATTTTCTGTCTTCCATCTTACCGTCCACCCTCTCCTAACAATTGTTTTATAGTGCAACTGCGAGGTTATCTTCCTGTTACACCTTTCAAACCTTGTCACTGTCAATTTCCGTTTTAGCGCTGAATGGCCTTAGTTGCAACATCAAGATCTGAGATCTGGATGCTTCAGAAGATACATTAACTGTACCATTTGTAATAATTATATTAGCGGTTCAGCCACAAAGTCAGGGATCAGCAGATTTAGGCATTTAGCGGAACTCTCAGAAATCATTTTGAGAAATTATGAACTGCAATAAAGCACAGTGTGTGAATATATATATATATATATATATATATATATATATATATATATATATATATATATATATATATATATATATGTATATATATATATATATATATATATATATACAAAATGTATATTTATATATGACACATCCACGTGTTTTTTCGTATTCTTAAATATTAACACACGAATATATTTTAATATGCATTTCATGATTCATTTGTAGTAAATTATTCCAAAAGTTTAGTGCCGTCGGTATTAAATGTCATTTGTGGCATAATATATATATATATATATATATATATATATATATATATATATATATATATATATATATATATATATATATATATATATATATATATATATACTACTTAAAGTATGCTCAGAGTTATTTACAGGAATTCACCTTAAACGTGCAAAGTGGCCTCAATTTACTCTCAGGAATTCCCAAGCAAAACATTTAAGAAGCCATCGTGAACTCTTAATTAACCCCCAGCCAGTGAGATCAAGACCCTGTTGCTCCGTCCGGCCTCTCTCTCTCTCTCTCTCTCTCTCTCTCCTCTCTCTCTCTCTCTCTCTCTCTCTCTCGTCTCTCTCTCTCTCTCCTCTCTCTCTCTCTCTCTCTCTCTCTCATGTTCCTCATTCTTCCGGAGGAGACTTGCTTCATCCTGGATCCTGGGGCCGTTAAGTGCCTTCATGGAAACCTGGAACCTTTCATGGTAGCATTTCATAATGGTATTCAGTCCGGAGGGGCGTCTTCCTTGAAGCTTTCTTGGGCAGCGTTTAGATCCTGTATATTTCTTGTTTTTTTTTCTAGAGTATTATTGAGTTAATATGATGTAGAGCAGTGATTTTGAAGAACATGTGACTTATGTCGTTTTTCTGGTTATTCATATATTGTTTTTTATTCCATATATAATAATATGGAATAATACAAGATTTATTATGATTTTGAGCAGTGATTTTGAAGGAGAACCTTTGACTTGTGTCGTTTTTCTGTTTATTCTTTTTCTTGTATTCCGTATATAATAATATGGAATAATACAAACGTCAATATGATCTAGAGCAGTGATTTTGAAGGAGAGCTTCCGACTTACGTCGTTTTTGTGGTTATTCTTTTTCCTATATTACATTATATAATCAAATAAATCTCATCAATTATCTCACATTCGTACAAATAGGAATCATATTTGCATATCCTTCCGAAAGTCCTTCATCGAATTTCCCCTTTATTTGTAATGTTGTGACCCCATGAAACAATCCTTAGTTATAACGCCGAATTGTTTAAATCCAAGACACGACATTGCTAGAATTAGTGCGATATCTCCTGATCATTGGTCAAGATAATATCTTTCATTTGATGGCATATGGCCCAGAATCAGCCATTCATGTTTGTGATATGTATATTTGCGATAATTTGCTCATTCAATGGCACGTGTCCATGAAAACAGCTTTTCGTTTTTTGGGATTTGTGTATTTGTAATTTTTTTCAACCTAATTTTACGTTTGACATGATTATTTCACGTAATAATTTATTAATTAAAACATAATTTATGATTATCTACTCACAAGAGCGTCAATCTGGAACCTTAAATCATTCAGCGAAATCAGAATAGATATTTCGTATTTGAAGTTAGAAGTAATAAGTCATAAAATAATAGATATTAAATTGAGGATGATTAATATCCTATGAAGCCAGCATTCCCTGCCTAGGAAATCTATTCTATTATCCAGAAGGATAATTTCACCATTATAGGTATAAGTATTCAGTGTCAGATATACTGAATTTATTTAAATTAACAGAGATTGTCTTTAAAAAATATATATATTTTTTTTAGAAATCTGTCTAGTCAGTCCTAGAATCTGCCATCGCAAAATGTGGTAAACGTTGGAAATCATCTTTAACTTTTAATCACCTTTTCAATGTCAGATTTAAGCTCAGGTAAGAAACTATGGCGTTTTTATGATGATCATTTATTGACTTACTTCTGTTGGGACTTTCTTTGTATATTGATAACAGAAAACATTAGATTTTGCAATTATTTTCCCATCCAAAACATGTTCCCAAAACGAACTTTTTGTCCAGAAGCACGCCACTGAACTGTGGAAGCTTTCTTTCATAAACCAGAGATTGTTTGCGCTTCTTTCCGCAAAACCCCAGAGGTGATAATAGTTCGTCGCTGAAATCGCTCTGAGAAGATGTTATTGCCATGAGAGGAAAGTTATCTCTGCTTCTTATGTCATATAGATGGGAAGCTTGTTAGACAGGGTAATGGTCAGTTTGGCTTGTTCTGTAAAATTGTGAGCGAGTTACCTCTAATGAAGTGTGAATCTGTTATGATAGTATTTTATTAATATGATATCTACACATAGGAACCTCATGCATTTTTTAAGTAACAAATAATGTAGTTTTCATTAGAAATTATTTATTTTATAAGTAAGTGTGGGAACCTTGCGAGAGGATGTGAAGAAATCTTATATATTTTAGTAATAAAATAATGTATGTATTATAATAAGTTTCAATTGTTTTTAAGTTCATTATTTCATTGTTTAGAGGACGGACGAGATAAAACGTTTATACTATTGAAAGGGAACATTTCGAATAACGCAATTTTAACCATTTCTTTAAAATATTTCATATATTTCCAAATGATCTTTTTGAGTTCCGGTCTAAATACTCAGCCTCCTTTCATGAAGTAATTTTTTTCCAATTAATGAAACGGGGGCGGGGGTGGTGGGGAGGAGGCGGTTGCCCTGAATAACCTATCCGCATTATATCTTAGGTATTTTCACATTTATTCTTGTAAGCTTTCTCAGAAAGTTACATTGTAGTTGCAACTTACACGTTAATATGCTTTAACTATCAAACGATACGCTATTCTTTGAGATATATTTGATGGTAACTGAATACATAGTTTTATTTTATTCAAAAGATGTAAATGACAGATTTTCCATCTAGTAACTCTCCCATACGTTAATATGAACAGGTTCTGAGAATCACCACATAAAGTGATGAGATAATTAGCATCAAATCATTCTCAAAGCTAACTTTTCCTATACCTCTGCTCAGTGAAAACGTTGGAACGAAACTCAAAATATCTCAGAAAGTGATCTGAGACACTAAATTTCATTCCAATGATCAGATGAGGCAGACTTCATTGAGCGAGGAACGCTGAGAACGATTCATTAAAAATCGTGTCTCCAGTTCATTTGGTGTTTCTTGATGTAAAATTAATTTATGCTAATTTACGCTGCAGCAGTCCTTAATCATTCCAAGGATTTAATGACGCTGATTAAATCCAGTGACGAGGTTTAACTTACACACATCATTTTGATGTTATGACGTATATTGCAAAGTCATTTATTATGACAGAAGGCAATAATCCCTCAAAACAACTTTCTAATTTGTTGGATGACATCGTCATTGCAAGCAGGTTGAACTTGGTTAGTCATCAAAACAAATTAACTTTGTTTCATGTACATATGAGGATTATTTGCAAGTGGGTATAACTGTCAAGAAATTATGGAGGCAATCATAATTCATAATTAGGTTTCTGGTAAGAAAATGGTATTGAAAAACTTGTAAAAGCGATAATTAACATATAAAAAACAGGATGTGTAATGCAAGAAATAATTTGCAAAAACATTGAAAATAATAACAAGAGGAACCTATTATTGATAGGGGAAATTCATTTCGATCTATAAGAGTTTCTTGATTTATAACTATGTAAATAAGAATGTTATTCCACTAAAGTAAAAACCGGTTGTGTACTTACCTTACTTTTTTTTAACCTCCTTTTCCGTTTATTTACATTCATGCCGATACCTCTAAGAAAATAAAATAAAAATAAATAAAGCAAAAGAAACTCTAGTGCCCGTTTCCTCTCCAACAATTTCTTTCACTCTGCCGCCATTTCGGACAATTTAAATACCAAATTTTATTGTAAATGGAACTGCAAATTGCATTGTTCTCTTCCTTTCTTGGTTTGCTATAGCTTTCGCTAACCTTTTATTCTTTCACTTTTTTTACTATATTCTCTGTGTTTTTTCTGTGCCGTATGGTTTAGTCAGTGTCTTTTAGCTCTGTGTTTTTACTCCTCTCCCCTCTCTGGTTCATCCACTTCCCTTCTGCTATAACTTCTCGAAAAGTTTTTTTTTTATCTTTTTTTTTGCGCTTTGGCGAAGTGATACCTATTTATTTTTGAAGGTGATGCATTTAAGTGGGCGAATTGTCCCTTTTGACAGGATGACATCCTTAGCAGTTCTTCAGAGATTCCCTCGCCTCCTAAAAATCTCGTCACTCCCGTCCTCTAACTTCCTACTCTCTTTCTGCCAACTTTGCATCCAAAGGAAAGTGTTTACCTAACTTTATTAAGGTTTTCTTCCTCACTTCTCAAATTCCAGACATCCTCACACACACCCTCCACTCTTTCCCTCCTCCTCCTCCTCTTCCTCCTCCTCCTGTGCTCCTCTTCCTCATACCTCTCCTCCTCCTCCTCCTCCACCACCCCCTAGTCCTCATCCTCCTCCTCCTCCTCTTCATCATACCTCTCCTTCTCTTCCTCCACCCCCTCCTCCTCCTCCTAACCCTTCTCCTACATCTCTTCTCCTCCTGCTCCTCCTCCTCATCATCATACCTCTCCTTCTCTTCCTCCACCCCCTCCTCTTCCTACCCCTCCTCCTTCCCCCCCCTCCTCCCCCCCCAGGGGGGTGTGCTAAAAACTTTTTCATCTTCACATTCCATGCGGGCAGTTAGATGCCTTCTCTTTTTGCAAATTATTTTTCACATTTCTTTCTTACTTCGTACAAGCAAAAAAATAAAAACATTGACTTTTAGATTTAACTGAAACCTGTCAAATTCAAGATTCATGATAGAAACTTCCCGTTTTTTTTCATCTCTGTGAAATATTTTCTCTCACGGAGCTTATTTGTTTTTTTTTGGGGGGGGGGGGGGGGGGGGGGGGGGGGGGGGGGGACGCAATTCAAATTCCATCAGCTGATGCATTTAACTGAAAGTTTGCTCGACTTGGAATTCTTTGTTGCCAGTTTTCCTGGTGGTTTTACCTCGTCATTTTTCTTTTAACTAAAACAACACACATATATATATATATATATATATATATATATATATATATATATATATATATTTTTTTTTTTTTTTTTTTTTTTCTCATCCATTTTTAGACCTTAGTTTAACTACTTTCGTGCGCTCAGTAATTTTTACTTAAATTCAGTGTATATCGACTACTTTCAAGAGTCCTCACCTGATGTAAAGTAAATATTGGCAAACGCACGTTTCAGGGTACTTTTATTGAAATAAAAAACAAACAAAAAGATTTTTTGTATTGACAAAGAAATGTGTGCTTCATGGAAAAGAAATATAAATTATATGAATACATGATACTCTGCTGACTTCCAAGAAGCACTGGTGGCTCTCTTCTCTCTCTCTACTTGTATAGTTTCATGAATGTGTCTATGCAAACTTTGTTTTAATTCGGTATAACGTCAACCCATGGTTGTGATTATGTAAGTTTTTTCTTTATGGAATGATTTTATTATTATACATTAGGCAGACTGTCCGTTTATATTTTATAACCTTTTATTAATGTTAGATTGTCAAATTCTTGCCCACCAGTATATGTATTTTATATGTATGTTTATTTTACGAATCTTGTGATTATATATATCTTCATTGTTTCTTTATCTCATCTGATTAAATAATCCCATAACTTGCTCCCTTTTCCATTTAAATTCTGATAAAAAATATTTTTTTAAAGTATCCCACAATATAGGTTTTTTAAATTTACTGATTAAATAAGTTCATAATTTGCTTCCTTTACCGTTATATATTGCATTCTGATAAAAAAAAAGTATGACACGATTTAGATTTTTTTTATTTGCTTTCTTTACCATTTGCATTCTGATAAAAAAAAGGAAAATGTATGTCACTAGATTCATTTTTCAAAATTAACCATTAAATAAGTCCATAACTTGTTCCCTTTGCCATTTGCATTCTGATGAGAAAAAAAAGGTATGCCACAATATCGATTGTATTAATTTGCTGATTAAATTAGTCCTTCAGTGGGTCCCGTTACCATATGCAATTCTTTATAAAAAAAGTATGCCACAATATATATTTTTTTAATTAACGATTTAATAAGCCCATAACTTGCTCCCTTTACCATTTGCATTCTGTAAAAGAAAATTGTATCACAATATAGATTTATTTTATTTGCTGCTCAAATGAGTCCTTAACTTGCTTCCTTTACCAGTTGCAATCTGCCAAGGAAATGAAAAAAAAACGGTTTGCCACCAATATAAGTCTTTTTTCCACAAACTTTTTTCCATTTGCAATCATATAGAAAATTTAACAGATCATATTTTCGAATTTGGTGTTAAATGAGCACTCAGGTTGTTTCGTTTACAATTTGCGATCTTGTAAAAAAGTAAAAAGAAAGTCTGCCAACGATATAGATTTTTTCCTTAACTTTTTTTTTTTTTTTTTTTTTACAATTTGCAATCACATCAAATAAAAATGAAAAATATAGAAAAGAATGAGTAATAAACGTTGCAATCAAGAAAAAAAGATAAATCAAAGCAAATAAATATGAAAAATAATAATAATAAAAAAATAAGTAATAAACGTTGCAATAAAAAAAAAGAAAAAAAAAAGAATGAGTAATAAACGCTGACTTGCATTCGGGTCCCGAACGTCGAATCCTCCCACGATAAACTCTGCGTCCAATTAGCCTTTGTTTCCCCGTTCCCTGCTGTTTTCTTGCCTTAATATTTCATCGACTGTCTGTATTGACAGTAAGACCTACTAACTAGGGCGGCTCAGCTCCCGCGCCCTTCTTTTTAATGCGATTTATTGGTCTTATTTCTCCAACTTGCCTCCTTTTCAGTTTGCCCTCTTCTGGACTCAGTTTCTGTTAGTTTTTTTTTTTTATTATTATTATTATTATTATTTTTGTTTATACAGAATTATGTTCGTTTCCGTTGTCTTTAAATCTTAAGATTCTATACGCAGTTTCTCTTAGTTTTTACTTATTTTCTTTCAGAAAAAAGAATTCGGTTCATTCCGATGTCTTTAAATCGAAAGATTCTGGGCGCAGGTTTTTTTTTTTTTTTTTTTTTTTTTTAAGTTTTTTTTTTTTTCACAATTTCGGTTTGTTCCCATTGTTTTTAAAAACGAAAATTCTAGGTGCGATAATTTATTTATTTTTACAAAATTCGGATTGTTCTTGTCTTTACATTGAAAATTGTAAGCGCATTTTTTTTTTTTTTTTTTTTTTTTTTTTTTTTTTTTTTTTTTTTTTTTTTTTACAAAATTCGGTTCTTTCCTATTGTCGTTGAAACGAGAAATTTAGACTTTTTTTTTTTAATTCAGTTGTTCGCTGTCTTGAAATCGAAACATTGTTAGCGCATTTTTTTTATTTAAAAAAATTTCCGTTGTCTTTAATTTGGAAAATTGTGGGAATAGTTTTTTTCCAAAATTCGTTCTGTTCTTTGTGTCTTTAAATCGAAAGATTCTGCGCACAGGTTTTTTTTTTTTTTTTCCTCTTCCGTTGTCTTTAAATCGAAAGATATTGATAGGTTTTCCAGGTACAGCCTAAGGCCAATCTGTGGAACAGACTCCAGGAACTGGTTTTTGCTTCTTAATGACCGGATGGTACAACCAGAATATTGGACAGGTTTAAAACGTGTTTGTAGATTCGCGTCATGGGTTGTCCATGACACTGTTGTTTGAAGACGTGAGACACTTTGTCATTTTGGTTATTCACTGATTGTATTATTGTTCGCCATATTTCAATGCGCTCATGCAAATATACCCAAGTATCAGGGCGGGTGACAGTGGTAGAGGAAAGAATCTTCAGTCAGACCTTGGCTTAAACCTTACTTTGATTTCAGAGGCTAATTTTGCATAGATATATCCATAATATTGCTGAGTCACTTCTTGAAAACTAGGAATGTTTCATATTTTGCTGGAGAATTTTGTTCTTTCGTATTCTGCAGTTCAGGATTAGTGTTAAATTACGAAGTTTCCAGACCTTGCGTTAAAGATTGGGAATTTATTTTTTACTTCAGTTATATAAATTAAATAATGCTGAAACGTTACTTATGGCGACTTGTTTGTATTGCGCTAAGTGAACTGGGAAATTAACACTTTCCCCGTACCCGTAACGATTAGGGAAGCCAGCTAATCTAGTTTAGAAAACGTAGGTGAGATGACGTAGATGAGATGAGATCGTATAAGTGGTGATGAATTTTCTTCTCTGTTTTATTTTGACTCTACTTATTCCATTCGTAAAGTGAAGTCGTCCAAAGTACAGCAGCCAAGCTTTATGCTGATCCACTTATTCTTGATCTCATTCTTAATTGAAGTGTCATGGTCGGTCATATAATTTAGTGTAGGAATTCTTGTCGCTTGTTATACATCCGCTGGGAGATTATTAGCTGGAACAAACTGGTATGATATATCTATATCTATATCATTATATATATATATATATATATATATATATCGAGCTACAATGTCCTTTAATATCTAATTCGCTCTACTCGGAATTAATATATTTTCATATTTGCTTAACCAAAGGGGAATTTTTTCTCGATAATAGATTTGCCTGGACCAGGGCGCGAACCTATGGATCTTTCAAACCCAGGAACGTCAGTGAAGCTTTTCCTACTACACCACCTCTCGCGGTGGTGTAGTAGGAAAAGCTTCACTGACGTTCCTGGGTTTGAAAGGAATCCAATAGGCTTTCGCGCCCATCGGTCCAGGCAACTCTATTATCGAGGAAAAAAAATTACCCCTTTAAGGTTAAGCATATATGAAAATAAAAATATTAATTCCGAGGGTAGGCAGCGAATTAGATATTAAAGGAACATTGTAGCTCGATATATGTATATGAATCACGGAAATGTGATATGACTTATATATATAATATATATATATATATATATATATATATATAATATTATATATATATATATATATATATATATATTTATATATATAAACTCGTGTAGGATCCAATACCTAACAATGAATCATGATGATGTTTATAAAGGTGTAAAGACTTGGGAATTTTGTTATAACTCAGTTAATAATGCTGTGTTCTTATTTTCAAAACCAAATATTTATTGAAAGAACAGCTTGAAAAATTTATCACTGGATCAGTTCACTATTTTGCTTCAAGTGGCAAAAGTTAACGAAGCTTAGATACTCAGTATGTTCGTTTCTCGTTCATTGATCTTCATTCGTGGAAGTCTACCACGAAACTGTAAACAAGATCCTTCCCCACAAGCGTTCTTGTAAACGGTCGTATGGATAGGGTAAAAATCAGTGTGCAGAAGGTATTTTTTAATCTCTGGCTCCCTATTCTAAATTATGTGATAACTTTATTTTTGTCAAGGAAGTTAAACTAGTGATTGATGGATTCCTACTTTTCTCTCTCTCTCTCTCTCTCTCTCTCTCTCTCTCTCTCTCTCTCTCTCTCTGTGATATAACTGTTGATGCTTCTATGTATGAATATAAATAGTTGACACTTGTAATATATTCATCTATTTCTATCTACCACTTCAACATGAATTTCATAATGTTCTATAAACAGCATCACAAAGACTTGATTCTTCAAGAGTTCAATATGAAATGAGCGTCATCGCCGACGACAAAAGCAACTTCTATTAATTTGACACATGGCAGAAGGTAATAACGAATATGCCACAGGTAATATTAAAGCAGGTACCCGTGAAACTACCTGATGTTTGACCTTTGCATTGTAATAATTGTTGAAGAACGGTGAGCCTGAAATCAATTTTGATATGTAACGTTAAGTCTGCTCTCCTTTTTTAAAAGGAAAAACTCCGCATGTGTAATAATAGAAAAGCTAATGATAAATTAATAAGTATAAAAGGAATAGTAGATAGGTTATGTATGTATAGACAACAGTCAGAAAATTTAAAGTTGACTCTTGTAATGGAATATCACTAGAAAGAAAACTTTAAAGCTGAATAATAGATATTTTTGTTAGCACCCATAATAAATCCTCCAAGAAGATATTCACATTAAAGCAGATACATTTTGGGAATAAATTTTGTTTATTCGTGTTAGCTTTTTTGCTTTTGATTTTATTAAGTGCTCTCCTCAGCGTCACTCTCGCAGAGCTGAAGAACATTGCTCACAAAGCGGAGTACGAACAAGCGCCCGATGTTCCCCCAAATTCGTCAACAAACTGTGTTTGTCTTCCTGAGGGTAAATGACTTCTGTCAAGTGCATATATATCACTCTTTGGCATTCTGGGCCCTTTTCCTCTGAAAGTCGTCGAATTATAAGAGGAAATTTATTTCCTGGCTGTTTTATTTTTCTACTTCCAAGTAATTCCACTTCCCACTCCCTTTCTCTCGCTTTCTCTCTTATTTTCTTATTTCAGATGCAGTGTGTGTGTGTGTGTGTGCGTTTGCTTATGTGCGCGCTCTTGTCGCCTTGGCTTTCTCTCCCGCTTCCTGGTAACTCCATTTTATGCTCTGTGTTTTGACGTGCAGTGAGTATACATGTCCTCCGGACTGTGTGCTCAAGAGATGAGATTAAGAAATGCGATGTTTGGCTGTTCCCTCTTATGGGGAAGGGAGGGGGGGAGGGGGGAGGGGGGCCTTTAAAGGCTTATACTACTATGAAATCGGTTTTACCGACTTGAGGGTATGCGGAAATATGACTTCGTTTTTCATATTATTGCTCTGGATTTTTTCAAATTCTTGATTGACTGTCATTTCCTTGGTTTCGTCCGAAGGTTTAGCCCGGTTTGGTCATTTCGTTCAATTGCTTCTTAGTATATGTATGTATGTATGTGTGTATGCATGTGTGTATGTCACTTTTTACATTTATTTCCAGATGTAGCCCATTGAAAATAAATATAGCCTCTTTGTACTTAATTTCTTAAGCTTAATGGTAAAAAATGATTGAACAGAATTCACAATATTCCTTTACAAATACTTCCATACGTCAGATATAAAGAGGTAAATATTTTTGTGTTTTCAAACAAACTGCAATTACAGATATTTTTCACGATTCACATAAAACAGTTTAGTTGTATCGAATGATCAAACCTCTATACTTTTAGCGTACAGAGATCATTTAGTAACCTGTTTTTTAAGATTTATTATGATTTTGAAGCCCTGCACGTTTTTATCAATTTATTTCCTTATGTTATTATGAATTGTTATATGTACTTTGTATAAATAAAGGAACGTCACAAAGTTATATATATATATATAGATATATATATATATATATATATATATATATATATAATGATATATATATGGTGTGTGTGTGTGTGTGTGTGTGTGTGTGTGTGTGTGTGTGTGTACTTTGTATAAATAAAGGAAGATCACAATTTTATATATATATTATATATATATATATATTATATATATATATATATATATATATATACACATATATATATATTTACATATTTTATATATATATATATATATATATATATATATATATATATATATATATATATATATATATGATTTAATAAGCTGGAGGATGCACCGGGCGCATTATCATCCCCGATATTTTTCAGTTCATATGCTAATTTCCCTGAGATTAATTTATCCACTTGAAAGAAAAAAAGGGGAATATCATGTGAAATGTGAATGGTCAGAATTCCGTTTGGCTTTAATTATCTCGTTGAAAATATCTGACAATTTTAGAACACTTTTCTTTTTCCGTTATTTATTTTTGACTGGTCGGTTGAGAACCATTCGGCACCGAAGATCTCAATTGAATCGGCGCGTGTCAATCTCCTTTTTAGATGGAATTTTGAAGTGCCTCTCTCTCTCTCTCTCTCTCTCTCTCTCTCTCTCTCTCTCTCTTCTCTCTCTCTCTCTCTCTTTGTGATGTTCATTATCCTCTCTCCTTCCAACTTGAACTTCAATTTGACTTCATTCTCGTCTCACTCTCTCTCGCTTTATGACTTTTCATTTTCTCTCTCTCTCTCTCTCTCTCCTCTCTCTCTCTCTCTCTCTCTCTCTCCAACTTGTCCTATTTCGCTATCAAACCTCTTGGAGTTTTTTCATAACATGATTGGTATTTACGATAGTAGTAGAGTAATAGATATACTCTACTTACATTTCCAAAAGGCCTTTGACAAAGTTCCACACAAGAAACTAATGAAAAAAGTTAGAGCTTTAGGAATTGTAGAAGAAATAGCGGACTGGATCGAAGACTGGCTTAATTTATAGGAAACAGCGTCGTAATAAATGGTGAAGAACCAGAATGGGCAGATGTAACAAGCGGAGTTCCTCAGGGTTCTGTACTTGACCCTCTCGTGATTTTTATTTACATTAATGACATTGATGTAGGCTTAACTAGCGTGATTGCCAAATTTACAGATGACACTAAACTAGGTATAAATGTAGCAGACCCAGATGCATTGGAAAGTTTAAGAAATGATCTAATGAAAATAGGAGAGTGGTAAAAAAAATGGCAAATGCCTTTAACATGGATGAGTGTAAAGTGTTACAAATAGGAACAAGCAACCCTCATGCCAGGTACATGCTGTTTGGGAATGACCTAAATAGTGTAGAACAAGAGGAGGGCCTTGGAGTTATTATTACCAAGGAAACACAATTCACAAAACAGTGCATAAAAGCTGAAAAGAAGGCACAGAAACTAGTATAGTTTTGGTCACCAACACTAAGAAAAGACATAAATAGATTAGAAGGGGAACAAGCAAGAGCCACAAAGTTAACTCCATCCATCAGACAAATAGGTTACCAAAGACGACTAGAGAGCATGGACATGTATGGATTAGAAACACGATGATTGCAATGACAACTAACAGAAACATTCAAAATACTGAAAGACATAGCAAAAGTAGACAGTAACCTATTTACGTTAAACGCAAACCAGACAAGAAATAATGGATGGAAACTAGAACTGAAGAGATACAACACATCTCATTGCGGGAACTTCTCCACATACAAGATATGTGATACGTGGAGTAAACTGCCACCAGAAGTTGTAAACAGCAACAGTGTGGATGAATTTAAAAGAAAGCTAGACAAAATCACGCGATGTCTCCTCGGATGGACTAATATTCGGGACATCCTAATCCTTGTAACTCTCTCTCTCTCTCTCTCTCTCTCTCTCTCTCTCCTCCTCTCCTCTGTCCTTTGTGACTCTCTCTCTCTCGTCCTCTCCTCCTCTCTCTCTCTCTCTGTCTTTGTGCGACTCTCTCTCTCTCTCTCTCTCTCTCTCTCTCTCTCTCTCTCTCTCTCTCTCTCTCTGACTTTTCATATTCTCTTGCGCGAGAGAAACGCGAATATCGCGAATATACAGAGGTCCTTCAGCATCAATGACACAGATTAATTGGACGAGCATCCTGGCACCTTTGCCAGCCCTGGGGAAAAATGGATTGGTGTTTGACCCCTAAAGGATGAAATTTTCCCGTTCTTGTGAGAAAAGGCAGCTTATAGGACTTGGGGAAAATCAGGAGATGGGAACGATGTTTGTATTTTGGTCACGAGTGAAGAAGGTAGGTAATATGACAGATTGGTGCGAGGTTTTCTAGTATTTAGTGAACAAATATGAATAATTAAAAAACAATATGTCTTGGCTATTATTTTTTTATTTGAGTTATAGTTATTCCAATTCGTTGATACAGTTTCCTTAATTAACCTAAGCAAATGTTTTAACCCCATTTTTGTTACGGCACAGTGCAAGTGCTGGGTATTCGCTTGCTATGTGGTTTATGGTTTCATTTTTCATGTTGCACTTCCTACGTCTATCGTTCTTTGAACATATCTGGTTCTTAGGGTCTGATCTTGTGCCGCTGTTATCATTCCTTCAGTTTCCTTCTTTAGCTCTCCCCTCTGTAGCCATTGCCATGTGTCATCGCTGGCTAGTTCTTTAGTCTGTCTCATGTATTGCCCGTGCATTGGTTTGTTGTGCCAGTCCTCTGTTCTGTCTGTCATTGTCCTGTCTCTGTATATTTCTGGGTCTTCGTCTACTTTTATTAGTCCTTCTTCCCATGGACTCTTTAGCCACTCGTCTTCACTGGTTTTCAGATATTGCCCCAGTGCTCTGTTTTCGATGTTGACGCAGTCCTCTCCCTCCTTCCTTTCGTGTTATGTATAGTCTGTCCGTATTTGCTCTTGGGTGTAGTGCTTTGTGTATTGTCATATGTTTCCTGGTTTTCTGATCTATGCTGCGGAGTTCTGCCTTCGTCCATTCCACTATGCTTGCGCTGTATCTGATTACTGGCACTGCCCATTTGTTTATGGCTTTTATCATATTTCCGGAGTTGAGTTTTGACTTGAGTATTGCCTTGAGTCTCAGCATATATTCTTTCCTGATCGTGTCCTTCATATCTTGGTGTTTTATATCCCCTCCTTCCATTATTCCCAGGTATTTGTATCCAGTCTCATCTATGTGTTTGATGTTGCTTCCATCTGGTAGCTTTATCCCTTCAGTTCTCGTTACTTTGCCATTTTGTATGTTGACTAAGGCGCATTTTTCTATTCTAAACTCTATCCTGATGTCCCCAGATACAATCCTTACAGTCTGGATTAGGGTATCTATTCCCTTGATGCTCTTACCATACAGCTTGATGTCGTCCATGAACATCAGATGGTTGATTTTGTTGCCTCTTTTCTTGAGTTGGTACCCGGCATCCATCTTCTGTAGTACTTTTGTCATGGGAATCATGGGTACTACGAAGAGTAGTGAGTCGCCCTGGAAGATCCCTCTCCTAATATTAACCTCTGCTAGTCTTATTCCAGAGCTTGTAAGTATTGTATCCCAGTTGTGCATTGTATTTTTGAGGAAGCTGATGGTGTTTTCCTCTGCCCCATATATTTTCAGGCATTCTATTAGCCATGTGTGTGGTATCATGTCGAAGGCTTTCTTATAGTCTACCCATGCCATGCTTAGGTTGGTTTTCCTTCTTCTACTGTTCTTCATTACCATTATGTCTATCAGGAGTTGGTCTTTTGTGCCCCTACACTTCCTTCTGCAGCCTTTCTTTTGGTGGGGGATTGTGTTTGTCTCCTCTAGGTAGTTGTTTAGCCTTTCACTGATGATACCTATTAGTAATTTCCACATTATTGGTAGGTAAGTGATAGGCCTGTAGTTACTGGCTATATTTCCCTTACTCTTGTCATTTTGTACTAAGGATGTTCTTCCTGTGGTCATCCATTTGGGTGCATGGTGATTTGAGATACAATGCTGGAGTTGTTCTGCCATTCGTGGTGTAGGGCCTTGAATGTTTTTTGAGCCAGTATCCATGAACTTCATCGGGACCTGGGGCTTTCCAGTTTGGCATTTTCTTTAGTTGGTGTCTGACTGTGTCTGTCGTGATCTCTGTGAATCTTTGTTTTATTCTCCCTGTTTCTTCTTCCTTGACTTCCTGGAGCCATGTTGCATGTTTGTTGTGTGATACCGGATTGCCCCATATGTTTTCCCAGAGTCTCCTACTTGGTTCGGCTTCAGGAATTTCTTGGTGGTTGTCTTCCCCTCTTAGTTGGCTGTATAGTCTTTTCTGGTTGGTTCCGAATAGTTTGTTCTGTTGGTATCCCTTATTCCTGTTCATGTACCGTTGGATCTTATGTGCTTTGGCCTTAAGCCTCTGTTTTACATCTTCTATTGTGTTGTTTAATCCCCTCTCTTGTACTTTGTATTTCTCGTTGAGTTCCTCCCTTGTTTTCTTGCTTCTTAGCCTTTTTTCTGCCATCTCTTTTAGTTTACTCAAGTCAAATCTCATAACCATGATTTGCTTTTCCAGGCGCTTTTTCCAAGGAGATTGCTGTTTTGGTTTCTGTTGGGTTGGTTGTGCTGGTGGTGTTGGTGTTCGAATCCCCATCAGTTCTGCTACTAATCTTGATCCTGCATATGCCAAGTTATTTGTTTCTGTGATACTGGTGGTGTGTGTTATGCCCATTATTTCATTGACCTCACTTGTTTTCTCCCTAATTCTTGGTGTTGTAGGCTTTCATGGAGGGGATCTTTGTTCTCTCTGTATCTGGCTCCATCCATTGTCTAATCTTTTCTACCCATTCCGTCCTCTCTGTTACTTCGTCTGTGTTTCTTATTATTATTATTATTATTATTATTATTATTATTATTATATTATTCAGAAGATGAAACCAATTCTTATGGAACAAGCCCTCATGTGGCATTGAATCGTAATACAAGCTTCC
>NC_061103.1:25652052-25662052 GCF_015104395.2 Macrobrachium nipponense | reverse complement strand
AGAAAAGAATCACGTAACACCCAGACCCAAAAAATTTCTCGCAAGCTGATATTTAAACAACCCACAAAATCAGTAAAAACCTCCAACTTTTAACAGCAAAAACCCCTTTACTGCTCAATAATTAATCACAATGAGACTTAATTGTCAAACTCCCTTTCGTAAATAGCAACCCTCGAAAATCACATCTCCCGTAAAATCAAATCTCCCGTCCAAAAAGAAATGTTATTTAAGCTCAATCCCCAAATCATATCTCTCATAGGAAAAGGAAGAAAAATAATAAAAAAAAAAAAATAATCACAAGTAGATTTCCCCAATCACAAAAATACATAATACATGTATAATATGCATAACTCCCGCGTTTTCCCCAAGAAATGCTCCATGTAAAGTTATGGAATTTGCCAGAAAGCAAACTCTCATACATGCGCTTTCGTGAAATGCTATAGCCACATTTCCCAGATATTGCAAAAATTCTGATCTATCACCATCAGAGGAAAAGAATCAGCACACGCTCATCACATCGCTTGTCAGCAGAAAAATCACCTGCGGACGCATGCTCAAACAACAGCACAAAAATTGTCTAGTAAGACACATAAGTTTGGAAACTCATGATTCTCAAGAAAAAAGGTCTAACTGCCACATTCACAGAATTAACTCCAGGATATGACTAATGTACAAAAATTTGTCTCGAAGGACTTATTCTCTCAACATGACTTTTCCCAAATCATATTTCTCCAAGAATAACACACTTGTGAACATGAAAATGCACACACATCTCCATATGACTCGTATGCAGTAATGCCACTTCTCTCTAAATAGACACGAAATCAAAGAGAACCACAGAAATCTTCTCTTGTCTCGAAAAAAACTCCATAACCACAAAAAAAGGTCACCCGCCCAAGATTAATTCCAACTCCATTATGAGACATCATATCAATAATAACACCACTCCGGTTATAGAAATATTTCCTCCATTTGGTTAATAACCAACCCCCTATATTATTCTCTTATTTCTCCAAAGCCACATGTCAGTAGAAAAAAAAACACCACTCCAGGAATAGAGAATAATCACCTCTATTTCGGCAAATACAAAATATTTACCTCTATTTCCACAATAACTCCATGTGGAACAAAACAAGGCTCCAAATAATATATCTCCAAAAAATGTGCACTCAAGGCAACTAACTCACACACTCCCAAATATTGCCCCATAATCTCCAAATATGTGTCTCCATTTGCAACAAAGATGGCTGCAAAATAATTGAACTAAACATAGCTCATACCACATTAGCAAATATCAAAAATGGCCAAAAATATATATCTCCCATATATTATATCTCAAATATAACTCCAAAATAATATATACCTCCAATTATCTCTCCAAATATAATATATCTCAATTATAACTCAATTATAACTCAATTATAACTCCAATTCTCCAAGAAATAACTCCAGAGAATAATCAATGTTATAGTAAAAACTATAAAAAACTCACTCCATTTAGCATAACTGCTAAAAAAGGGCAAAAACTCGGCATATAAAACTGTCTAGAAAGTTCTAGAAAAAAACCAAAAAACCACAATGTGCCACAAAGTCATTATAACAGAACTCCAAATTCACAGTGTCTAAGCAAAGACTTCCCCATATGCACTACGACATAAGCCACTAGAAAACTTAACCAAGTTTCCTATCTCTCACAAAGTTGTCACAAATACAACAAGGGTATTGTGCAAGAAAACTCACAATTCTGGAACACAAATATCCAGAGAAAAAAAATGTAGTGCCATTACGTATGCATTCAAAACATGCAAGAAATTCTCCCATATATTACTCTATAACATCAAATAGCTAAAACACGAACACGTTCTCTTAAATGACTCTAAGTCATGACTGAGACAATATTCACACTAACTGGAGAGAAAAAACAAATTCAAATTCACCCATGGTAAAAAAAAACTTGTGTCAGCGATGGCTAATTTCAAAAAAGGAGAAAAGAAAAATCAACGGCACCATTAACTATCTCCCGTAACTCACCAGATGTCAAGCAATTATCTGCTGAACTCATAAAAAAAAGAAAAAAAAACTAAAACAATGTGTTGTTAGTTCTTCCCATAATCACAAAGATTTCACCTCCCTTGACAGCATTAAAACACCCACGTATTAGTATATAAAAATCAGTATCGAAATATCATTATCACACAAAATCACAAAAAAAATTGCTATCATCAAAATCATCAGTATCAGTACAAAAATTATCACCAAGTTAATGCTTGTCCATTCTCCAAAAAATTCAGCACAAAATTCAGCAAAACTCACACAATTCACCAAGATTCAGCCAGATTCATCAAGATTCAGCAAAACTCATCCCCGTGAATCACTGAAATATTCTCCAAAGTTACAAAAACTGAACAAATAATTAACACAAGACTTCTCCATTAATTCATTGTAATAATTCTCCCTGAATAATTATCTGTAATAATTAGTTAAATAATCTCCCATGAAATATCTCAAATCTCTCGTAAAACAATTCTCCCGTAATGATAATATACTTAAGCAAACCTCCCGTGACACATCTCAAGTATAATAATTATTAATAATAATAATAATAATAACTCTCCACAGCAATAATTCTCAAGTAAGGGTGAAATTCAAAATAGCATACAACAGTAATGCTGAATCTTATGACATACAATTTCTCAGCATGAACACATGACATAACACCATCGGGGGCACACAACACAGATACAACACCCAATCATCGGCATTTCAAAGTAATTTCTCCAACACAATAAAAAATAATCTGTATATTTGTGTCTTTCAAGGCACAAAGAAACATATAACACATCCCGTGCATGTTAACTACTTTTCCCTCATTTCGGAAAAGAAAAAATCATCTTTATTTCCCTTTTCTCTTCATCCAAGGGAGAGAGAAAAAAAAAATCTCTTTCTTAAAAAAGACTCTACGGGCATTTCACTTCATCAACTAATCAACCAGCTGATATCTTAGCATCCAATGTCAAGGCCAAATCCATCTCAACACTAAGAAAAAAAAAAAAAGGAAAAGGGGGAAGTTCACTCATACTGAGACAAAAAAAGAATTGCTCTCTGAGAACAACCCCTCAGTCAAGCGGCAGAACACTCCCCCGAGCCATGCCAGCAGTATCCCCCATCTCGCAATACCTCCCCTGCACTATCTCACGAGTGAGGCTAGTGGTACCCATGCAACTACCCTCCCAAGGGATGCCTGTACACCCTCGCAATGCAAGGCCGCCTCTCTGCAGAAATATGCTGAGCCCTTAAATTGTGGCCGTCTGTGTCACTAAGCCAAATCTGCTTATATAAGCACAGTTCCCATGCATAGAAAAATACACTCCTATGTTTTAAACAAAGACGAATGCATACGTCTATTATAAACACGTGCAAATAAAGAAAACACTTCACTATGGGGAAAGAAAGAAAAAATTGTTTTGACCTCTTGAACCAATCCCATAACCCTGAAATATTTAACAAAAACCCACTCCTTTTTGATAAACAATAGTTCTTTAAACACTCACCACTCATAATGGGAACAAAAGGAACTCGAAATTCTTCGTAAAAACGCGTAAATCTCGTCGGCACAATACAAACGCGACCGGTGAGATGACTCCTAGCAACTCCACTTACAAAACTAGACTGAGTTGCTTGTCTCACGACTCCCACCCATCTCGGTACGAGCAAATTTGATGACCCTAATAGAAAATCTTTCCTCATCCCCCCATCTCACGGACGGACATTTTCTCTACCCCTTTTTTCTAACTGGCCAACCATCTCTACATTGGCGTTCCTAGGCATAGAAAAACAAGAAAAACTTTCATATCCCCTCTTTAACCGTCTGCACCACTATTACATGGGAAAACCTCCATGTATTTATACGGTAAGCGTGGACACGAAACGGAAGCAGACTCCCCCACATCTCTCTCTCTCTCTCTCTCTCTCTCTCTCTCCACCTCTTTCTCTCCATTCTAACAGGTAATGAAATGAGAGAGTTGCATCATAACATAACGTTTATTTACAGTAACTAAGTCGATTAACTAAGTAATCCAGTCTTACAGACTAACTTAAAACAACTCATTGTCAAGTCACCCACAAAAGGTCACACCTTTCCCTGGAACTCTGTCCCACAGAAATCCAGAACCATCTGCCAAAGATACAGACACATTCTGGTAATACACACACAAGTTTAAAGACAAAGTTAATAAAATGGAACATCTTACAAGATATCAAACAAGCCACCCCTTTGGCTAAAGTAAAGGTAACACTTACCCATTCCAACCGGGCACTAAACACTATGTCAAAAACTCCCCCCGGCGAATGCCACGGCATCTCTGCCTATGACTCGAAGCCCTCTGTCAAAATCCCTCTCATAGGCTTGGGTATGAACGCTTTTAACAGAAAGAGCACACGCACATACGAACACACAGTTTCGCTAGCGCCTCACGGTTCTAGCTGCATCTAGTTTCACAAAGGCACTTGGGAAGAGTTCATAAACTGTCGTACATTGACTTCCTGAACTAAGCACTTTTATCTCACGCCATCCCTAGAAACTCATTGATCAGCTACCCTCAGGTCGTTACTCTGCACTGTCCTCCACATTCCACAGGTTACAGAGAATGCACGAACAATATATAATTAATCAAAAACCCATGTCTTACATATATATATATATATATATATATTATATATATATATATATATATATATATATATATATATATATAGATATAGATATATACTATATGTATAACTGGAATCACGAAAATATGAACTTGATGACTATTATGAATAAAGACAAGTTCCACGAAGGGAAGAGAAACAATGGAGGTCTGTAAGGCCTTTCGACTTTTGGCCTTTACTCTGCTAAGTAAAGATCAAGAATCCGAGAGGTTTTGTAGGTCTCCATTGCTCCTCTTTCCCCTCGTGGAATTTGTATATATATATATATATATATATATATATATATATATATATATATATATATACATATATAATATATATATTATATACATATATATATATATATATATATATATATAATATATAGATAGATAGATAGATAGATAGATAGATAGATAGATAGATAGATAGATAAATACATGGATGCATACACATACAGAGAGAATTAATATTTTTCAATGTTTAATTAAGCCGAAAGAGATTATTCCATTTATTCCGCTAACAAGTAGTTTCTAATCGTTGTCGCATCTCTGTAAAGAAGGCTTACAGTTCGGGTAATTACTGCCGCCGCCCCCCCCCCCCCCCCCCCCCCCCCCATCCTCTATCCATGGGTCTATGATTCGTATTTTTTTTTTTTACAAAACTGCTAACCCTATTTAGTGCAATTGATAGGCCTAATATAGCTGGAGATATCGATATATTCTTTAGTATAGTCATGTGTATTTAGGGCAACATGCGAGCAAAGCATAGGCTGAAGTATACAAATTTTTCAGTCCTTGGTATAACATGACAATAGATCAAAATGGACAAGATGACAAATTGAAGGATTCTACAAAATTATTGGAATGGAAATTGATGATGTATAGGTTTCTTACTGTAATGAAACGGAGAATGATTCAATATATCGTGTCCGGTTTAAATGAATGATCCTCAGCATATCCACATACGAGCAGGCTTCAATTAATAATTAGATCCTGGAAAAGGCTCATCCATCTGTGACGAGCTTTTAATTGTGCCTTTGATGACAAATATGAATTTTGATAGCGTTACTTGGATCTCATATCGGGGTTATTGAAGAATAATATCGCTCGATGCGATGTTTGTAAGAACTTCAAGGTCTCTTGGAAACAGTACTGTATTTTGTATAACCGAAATAAATATTTTCTTTAATTTGAACGCGAATAAATATTTCTATTATTCGTCATATTTTTACGAGGATATTATTAGTCTGGTATTTTTCAATATAGAAATATTTATGTATAAATATTTTCATATTGATGTGTTCAATACAAAACGGAAATATTTCAATATATATTTGAAATATGGCATATTTCTAATATTCCCAAGAGCTTTAGTAAACGAATCTATGTATGAATATTTTTATATTGGTGTTTTCAATATAAAATTAGAATATGTCAATAGAAAATTAAAAGATGGTATATTTGTAATATTGCCAAGAACTTCATAAAACGACTCTATGTACGGATATTTTCATACTGATATTTTCATTATAAAATTCAAAATTTCCCGATCTCTCCATTTTTACATAGTCCATTAAAAAAAACACTACATGACACCTTTAATGTGTCCAATCGCCCTTTCATCAGGTTTAACCCACCGTGGTGGGGTAGGGGGGGGGGATGGGCTAAATTGCCGAATTTTTCAGAATTATCTCAAGTTTAGGAATTGCTGGCGAAATGTGGCTTAACATGTAATATATATCGCAAGAATAACCTCTTGAGCCCCCCGATATTAAATGGAGTTTTGGACCCCGTGGCCGTAACTCTCCCGGAATGAAAAATTGGGCTTCTTAGGTCCTGAAGGAATTCTATAATTGGCCGGTGCACCTTAAGGAGAAATTTCGTATACGGCAGAGGCTGTGATGATAATAATGATAATAATAATAATGAATAGAGCGAGTCTTGAAGTGGAGAAACACATCCACAGTTATATGTGGCTGCATATATTTATTTTTATTTTTTAATATATTGTTTTTTTTTTTAGATATATGTACGCGTACGTAACTGTGGATTTGTTTCTCCGATAAATAATAATAATAATAATAATAATATAATAATAATAATAATAATAATAATAATAATAATAATAATAATATTATTATTATTATTATTATGTTCTAAGAGGTTCACAATAATAAAAATGCGAGTTCGTGCATAATTTAAAAACCCTTTACAAAGCTTTTGAACTCTTTCCTGGGTTCGAAAACTTTGTAAAGGGTTTTTAAATTATACACGAACTCGCAACATTTTTTTTTTATTGTGGACCTCTTATAAAATTATATATACTCTAGCGATAGAGAGTTTTTCTCAACTAAAAAATTATTATTATTGTTCGTAAAAATCTCATAATAGCATGAGTCACTAAAATGGCGAAGAAATCTACAACGGTGTAAATGTAAATATACATATTATAAATATATTTGAAAAACCAGAGCTTCAGAGAACCTGTTCGATTCTCTTTTGACTGAGGAGAATAGAGCAGGTTCTCGAAAGCTCACGCTTGATATATATTTCTGATTTATATTTACATTTACGCCATTGTGGATCTCTAATAATAATAATAATAATAATAATAATATAATAATAATAATAATAATAATAATAATAATAATAATAATAAAAATATGTATGTAAAACACCCTCTTTCAACAAGTGGAATCTATGTGATTGCTACATAGGCTGCATTAAATATGCATAAAGGTTTTTTTTTTTTTTGAAGGGCCAAATATACATTTTAGAAATGAATAATCATCATCGTCATTATTTTATATCTAACTTTGCTCATTTTCTTGTTTTTCTTCGAAATATTATTTATGATTGACCTCTATAGTCTAGATAACAATTTTCAAAATAAGCCGCACAATAAAACCAAGGAGGGCGGACGAAATTATTAAAGGACCAGCCCCTAGAGAGAGAGAGAGAGAGAGAGAGAGAGAGAGAGAGAGAGAGAGAGAGAGAGAGACTTTGGCTTTGCCCAAAAAAGGCCTTTTTTTATTTATTTATTTATTTATTTATTTTGTTTTGTTTGGAAGTTTGCATTTGTCGCCTACTTATTAGTTATAAAAAATTTGTAACTATTATTTCAATTCCTGTCATACTTTTAAAATTGACGGTTTCGAAAGTGTAAGACAGAAGAAGTCCACTTTAACCTCCTTTACCATCCCCCAAAAGAGTAGATGAATAGAATTGAATTGAATTGAATATAGAATATAGGCCAAAGGCCAAGCACTTGGACCTATGAGGTCATTCAACGTTGAAACGGAAATTTACAGTAAAAGGTTTGCGAGGTGTAACAGGGGGAAAACCTCGCAGTTACACTATGAATCAATTGTTAGGAGAGGGCGGAAACTAAGAGGGAAGAAAATGAATATGAAGGGAGGTACAGTAAAAGGAACGAAAGGGGTTGCAGCTAGGGGCCGAAGGCAAGCTGCAAAGAGCCTCAAGTAAATGCTAACATACGGTGCACTGACTGCACTAAACCCCGCCCCCCCGGAGTAGATAAATAGAGAACATTATAAGTTAATCCATTCAAGTCATTAATCTTTATTTGTGCAATGCACATGGTTGGAGTTAAGATGTACTAGTGTAAATTTCCATCCTTTTGCTTGTGTTAACAATTATGAAGTTCTTTTCACGAAATAAACACACACACATGTATGTATGCAAGGCAATGTAATAATGATATATAATCTAAATTATATATATATTTAATATAGATATCTTATATTATCGAAATATATTGATATATAAATTATTAATATTTAGAATCACTTTTTACCACATGGTTCCTCTATTACACGTTACCACAGGTTAAAAAGAAAAAAAAATGAGAGACTCGATATAGGTCCTGACTGGTTTCGGCTTCATTTCCTTCGTCAGTGACTTGAAAATAAAGCTGAAACCGCTCAGGACCTTCATCCAATCTCACTTTTTCAACTCTGGTTATCTGTGATTTTATATATATATATAATTATATATATATATATAATATATATATATATATATATATATATATATATATATAAATATATATATATATATGTATATATATATATATATATATATATATATATATATATATATATATATTAGTACTTGCAATTTTAATACACACTATGACCTCTTATTCGCTTGACACTTTTTCAAAGACTTTTTGGATACCATTAGAAGCTCTGAATTCAAGTCGGAAACAAATGAGAGGCCCTTAACTTTCCAAGGCAGTAGTACTCGAACCCACAGACGTATTTTAGAGTGAGACTAACGTTAACTGCCTGTGCATTAGTGCTGTTTACTGCAACTTCATTCTAATTAGCAGGTGTGGATCGAACCCAATTGTGGAAGTTTCCCACATTGCTCCAAAATTTGTAGTGAAACAGAGAAGTGAGTACGTTCTTGAGGGTATCGAATATATATATATATATATATATATATATATATATATATATATATATATATATATATATATATAGCTATATATATATATATATATATATATATATATATATATATATATATATATATAGTGTAGAAAATTTCATTAATAATAGCTGCCTCATACAATTACTATGTAAGGTTCATGAGCAGCTCACTGAACCCCCCAAAAACGCCCAAACACTTACCGCCATATTTCAAGTCCTCATGAACAAACCGTCAGATCCATCCTTTTAACTATGGCAATATATTTACAAGTTGTTCTTATCAATCTTTCCTCACCTTTTCAATTCTTCTAATGCCACATGTAGTATTAGACGAAATTTTATTTTTTTTAATTGCATTCACGCCAACACTTCACTTACATAAAGGGGCGTTGGCTCAACATTACCTTATTATGAACATGCTCGAATGTATGCATGCGATTTATATACATGTGAAATAACATGGAATGTGCATATTTTATATTACTGTCATTATGTAAATATTTCATAACGAATAAGAATAGGCTTTTGAATATTGTCACAAACATTTTCTTAACTCGCCTGCTTTGGTAATTTTGCCCACCTTGTCAAACGACCCCAGGAAGAAACGTTGATAAAGCCGCCAATAAAACGTTTTTATAGCTTGATAAAAACGTCCACCACCCAACCTAAAATGCAACTTTCCTTACGTTATCGAATCGTGGATGGAGGGGGTGGGGGGTGTTGGTTTGGAGGGAGAGAGGGGGAGGGGAGGAAGAGGAGGGACAGGTGGAGAGGGGAAGGGTATATCTGGGAAAGTTTGGGTAGGTATTATTGCTGCTACAATACGAGGCTATCAGGGCGAAGCCCCGGAGT
>NC_061103.1:25644552-25649552 GCF_015104395.2 Macrobrachium nipponense | reverse complement strand
AACGATATATATATATATATATATATATATATATATATATATATATATATATATATATATATATATATGTGTGTGTTGTGTGTGTGTTGTGTGCGTGTGTGTGTGTGTGAGTATGTGTGTGTGTGTGTGTCTGTATTTGCATAAACAAAAACAAAGCTTCAAAGCAGATACCATGACCCATGGTATGAGCCTTCCAAAACGTGCTATTTTTTTTACGTTTTTAGAACACTTACAAACTTGATGGGACCAATTTCCACATGATTAAACTTCCTCGCAAAAGAAAGAAGGGCATTATGCCAACCCTCTCAGAAGCCTTGAACATTTACAGATTAATGGAATAAGATTTCTAGTAAAAGTTCCCAACAGAAACTTCAAATACTGCAGTCTCTTTTGTATATTTCAAAAGATTATACAGGTGATATCTTTATTTTTATTTCTAAGGCAGTGAGGTTTGGATAGACTGAATGCCCCATGCATTACAATCAAATATGGTTTTGGAAGTAGTATTTTAAGTGTAATGTACTTTTCTTAACTTACACAGTTACTCGTGTATATATATATATATATATATATATATATATATATATATATATATATTATATATTATATATATATATATATATATATATATATATGTGTGTTGTGTGTGTGTGTGTATATATGCGTGTGTGAGAGAGAGAGAGAGAGAGAGAGAGAGAGAGAGAGAGAGAGAGAGAGAGAGAGAATGCTGCTATAGTACATGAATATTAGTTGCCAAGACAGTAAATGGGTAGTTACGTTGAGGTCCTCGATAATTGTCAAGAAATTTGAGAAAATAAGGTGATTATCCAAAGTGTCGAAGATATCAGATATTCGAATTTGCACTTAGAAATTAATACTTTTCATTGTATCCAGTGAAAGGTCTCGTTTTAAATAAATACCAAGTAATACTAAAAAATTCCAAGGCTTTTTGTTTTTGCTAATAATCTCACTGAAGGGTTTTTATCAAGTAATGCTCTTCATGAATTTTAATTTTCCTTATATTTAAAGGAAAAATAAATTCATAAAGAACGGCATGAATTGACTTATGTGTCATAGTAGCATTTAGGATCTTACTTCTAATAAATGTTGCTCTATTTTATGTTGATAAATCATCCTTCCAAAGCTCATTTGCTTATTTATATAGCGACCATTATTCAAGTGGCACTGAAGAGGTTTCGAAATGTAGGAACATGTCATTTCTGTTTCTGAGATTTCTCACGTGTATGACTCATAATGATAGTTCTCGCTGTAACATTTAAAAATCTTTTCCCTTTTTTATTCGTCATTTTATATAATTAAACATTTTCAACGTCTGAAATGTGACAGCTAGGCGTCCCCGATATGTTTTAAGACTTGTTTCCATCCATCTCTCTCTCTCTCTCTCTCTCTCTCTCTCTCTCTCTCTTCTCTCTCTCTCTCTCTCTCACTTAAAATCTCTGAACCTCTTAACATATTGACTCTTGCAATATTGAACTATCCTCATATTACTTTGCTGACGGTCGTGGGATGTAACCTAATCGTGTTATGAGGTCAAAGATGTTTACCTTTTTCATATGAACGTATGTTAATACTTTTACCTTGGGTAAACCTACATCATCCCCTTAGGGGCAAAGCTTCATCATCCCTTACTTATGTAGGCGATGTTAATTTTCTACTTCTTACAGAATTTAGTGATTATCTCCGCTGACATATTTCTTTGTATGCTGGACTGTCTATCTGTGTGTTTTTCATTGTTTTGTAAGTTGGAGTTTCTGTCTGTGTGCCTTTCTTTGATGTTTGTCAGCTGGACTGCCTGTCTGTGTGCCTTTTTTTGATGTTTGTAAGCTGGCCTGCCTCTCTGTGTGCCTTTCTCTGATGTTGTAAGCTGGACTGCCTGTCTCTGTCCCTTTCTCTGATGTTGTAAGGTGGACTGCCTGTCTGTGTGCCTTTCTTTGATGTTTGTAAGCTGGACTGCCTGTCTGTGTTCCATTCTTTGATGCTTGTAAGGTGGACTGCCTGTCTGTGTGCCTTTCTTTGATGGTTGTAAGGTGGACTGCCTGTCTGTGTGCCTTTCTTTGATGTTTGTAAGCAGGACTGCCTGTCTGTGTTCCATTCTTTGATGTTTCTAAGCTGGACTGCGTGCCTGTGTTCCATTCTTTGATGTTTGTAAGCTGGACTGCCTGTCTGTGTTCCATTCTTTGATGTTTGTAAGCTGGACTGCCTGTCTGTGTTCCATTCTTTGATGTTTGTAAGATGGACTGCCTGTCTGTGTTCCATTCTTTGATGTTTGTAATACTGGAACTACCTGGTCTGTTGTCCCCTTTCTTTGATGTTTGTAAGCTGGACTGCGTGTCGGTGTTCCATTCTTTGATGTTTGTAAGATGGACTGCCTGTCTGTGTTCCATTCTTTGATGTTTGTAAGCTGGACTGCCTGTCTGTGTTCCATTCTTTGATGTTTGTAAGCTAGACTGCTTGTCTGTGTTCCATTCTTCGATGTTTGTAAGCTGGACTATATACCAGTTTGTGCGCCTTTCTTTCATATTTTTAAACTAGACTGTCTGTTAAAACTGTCTGTTTCTAGAAATCTCAAAATAGTATTTGAGAATTTCATTGGCATCTTTATTTAGGGATAGATAGTAATACAATTAAAAACTGAATAAGATATTAACAATTAAGCCGTAAAGTTATTTATTTATTTATTTTCAACATCGGCGGAGTTATACGAATTAAGTTTCCATTTTCCAGTATTTAAAACAGGAATGTTTATGAAATACTGTTATCGTATCCGCTATTTTGAAAACAAGAATCATAATTATGAATTTCGTCTTAACATTTTATGTATATCATTGGGTAGAAATTCGTCTTATTGCATTTATAATTATTATTTATTTTCTTATTTTGTTTAACACAGTCCTACAATTCGACTGGGTGTATTTACAGCGTGTGGTTCCGGGTTGCATCCTGCCTCATTAGTAGTCCATCAATTTTCTTACTATGTGCGCTGTTTCAAGGAGCACACACTTTTGCATTAGCCCTGGAGCTACTTCAGCCTCAAGTTTTTCCAGATTCCTTTTGAGGGATCTTGGAATCGTGCCTAGTGTTCCTATGATTATGGGTACAATTTCCACTAGCATATCCTATATCCTTCTTATTTTTATTTTCAGGTCTTGATACTTATCCATTTTTTCCCTCTCTTTCTCTTCAACTCTGGTGTCCCATGGTATTGCGACATCAATGAGTGATACTTTCTTCTTGATTTTGTCAATCAGCGTCACGTCTGGTCTATTTGCACGTATCACCTTATCTGTGCTGATACCATAGTCCCAGAGGATCTTTGCCTGATCGTTTTCTATCACTCCTTCAGGTTAGTTCTCGTACCACTTACTACTGCAAGGTAGCTGGTGTTTCTTGCACAAGCTCCAGTGGAGGGCTTTTGCCACTGAATCATGCCTCTTTTTGTATTGGTTCTGTGCCAGTGCCGGACATTCGCTTGCTATGTGGTTTATGGTCTCATTTTTCATATTGCACTTCCTGCATATGGGGGAGATGTTATTTCCATCTATCGTTCTTTGAACATATCTGGTTCTTAGGGCCTGATCTTGTGCCGCTGTTATCATTCCTTCAGTTTCCTTCTTGAGCTCTCCCCTTTATAGCCATTGCCATGTGTCATCGCTGGCTAGCTCTTTAGTCTGTCTCATGTATTGTCCGTGCATTGGTTTGTTGTGCCATTCCTCTGTTCTGTTTGTCATTCTCCTGTCTGTATATTTCTGGGTCTTTGTGTACTTTTATCAGTCCTTCTTCCCATGCACTCTTATTATTATTATTATTATTATTATTATTATTATTATTATTATTATTATTATTATTATTGTAAGCACCAATAAAATATATATATCTCTGATATATATATATATAATATTTTGGTAACCTAACTAAATGTCTCAAGTGTCAGATTTCCATTCAGTTTGTTCTGGTCTGTGCAAGAACTTGCCAATGTGATATTAGCAGCACACAGTCAGAGTTATTTACTTAACACTTGTAGCCTTATTAAGATATAATAGGTTCAGTTTTACTAGTGTAACTAATTTAATGAATGTAGAAACTGATGTAAATACTGATTTGTCTATTTATATCCATGATGTATACTAGGAATATATCAGTGATTTTTTCAACTTACGAGAGATATGTTTTGTAGATTATTTTGGACAAAAAACTGAAAATTTTGAAAAAAAAAAGTTTTTAGTTTTGTTCATTTTTGTAATAAAAAAAAACACACTACGACAAAAATTACGTTAAAGTGTGACTTTTGTAATAAAAAACAGCACTTTTGCTTAAATTTATGGTGTTAGCTGAGTAATCATGGGATTTGTCGGGTTCTATATTAGCCCTTTAGAGGGGATTAAATTATGGGAAAATGTTATATAAGTTTGTTAATCTCACTAACACCGCCGCTTTAATCTGAGTATATGTTCTTATGTTAACAAGGTGGATTTCCTTGCTATTTCGGTCTCACCCTGCGCCACCTACACTCATCCGTGTGGTAGCAAGATGAAAGAAATATTAGTTCTAATATTATACACATGTGAGAGAGAGAGAGAGAGAGAGAGAGACAGAGAGAGAGAGAGAGAGAGAGAGAGTGGGGGGGAGGGCGGGGAAGACAAAAGTTCCAATTTTACCTTAGATGTAATACATTGATAATGGTTTATACTTTTGTACATTAGGAATGAGAGAGAGAGAGAGAGAGAGAGAGAGAGAGAGAGAGAGAGAGAGAGAGAGAGAGAGAGAGAACATTTGACAGGAATGAGAGAGAGAGAGAGAGAGAGAGAGAGAAATTCTAACTTTATAACTGATAATGGTTCATACTTTTTCGTATATTAGACAGGAATGAGAGAGAGAGAGAGAGAGAGAGAGAGAGAGAGAGAGAGAGAGAGAGAGAAGGGGGGGTGGGGTGGTGCCGGGGGGAGACAAAAGTTCCTATTTTACCTTAGATGTAATACATT
>NC_061103.1:25617052-25639552 GCF_015104395.2 Macrobrachium nipponense | reverse complement strand
GTGGAGGATAGACGAAATTAACTTTTGAAAATTTATGTTAACACAGTGGGGAAGTTAGAAAAGAAATTACTTTTTGAACATTTATGTAATCAACAGTGAAAAGGAATTAGAGAAAAATTACTTTTGAAAAATTTTTTGTTAACACAGTGGAGAATAAAGAAAAGTAACTTTTGATATGTTAGCAACGGGTGGAAGATAGAGAAAGCTCTTTGAAAATTTTTGTAACACAATGGAAGATAGAGAAAGTACTTTGAAAATTTATGTAACACAGTGGAAGATAGAGAAAGCTCTTTGAAAATTTATGTAACACAGTGGAGGATAGAGAAAGTACTTTGAAAATATATGTAACACAGTGGAGGATAGAGAAAGTACTTTGAAAATTTATGTAACATAGTGGAAGATAGAGAAACCACTTTGGAAATTTATGTAACATAGTGCAAGATACAGAAGAGGATGATCTTAAACTGCTGTGTTGAAGGAGAACAAGAAATGCGAAACATAGATAGACACGAACTGATTATGGTAGGCAATTCTGGTAAATGCTGAAAGATAATAAATTATGCTTACATTCTGGATGATGTATAAATGTCATGATATTAATTTATTTTCGTATGAACTCGTTGTAACTCGGAGGCATCAATTTAATAAGTTAGGCAACAAGATGTGCTCATATAAGTATAAGAAATATTCTGAAATGTGACGACTTTATATATTTAATTAAGGTCTGTTATATGAAAACAAAGACGTTTCAGTGTGGAACATCACTCCGCAAGCATAATTGTCTCTTTATGTAGATAATTTAAAGTTTACTGAAATAAGACCTCAGAAATGCCTGAAGGACTGAACAAAAAATTCAATCTTTTTCTGTGAAGTTTTTAAATTAGTTATCATTATTATAGTTCAACATCACTATAGTTTTACCGTATATTATTATTATTATTATTATTATTATTATTATTATTATTATTATTATTATTATTATTTCATCACTTTTCTTACTATGTGCGCCGTTTCTAGGATCACACTCTTCTGCTTGAGTCCTGGAGCTACTTCAACCTCTAGTTTTTCCAGATTCCTTTTCAAGGATCTTGGGATCGTGCCTAGTGTTCCTATGGTTATGGGTACAATTTCCACTGGCATATCCCATATCCTTATTTCTATTTTCAGGTCTTGATACTTATTTATTTTTTCCCTTTCTTTCTCTTCAACTCTGGTGTCCCATGGTATTGCTACATCAATGACTGATACTTTCTTCTTGATTTTGTCAATCAGCGTCACGTCTGGTCTATTTGCACTTATCACCCTATCTGTTCTGATACCATAGTCCCAGAGGATCTTTGCCTGATCGTTTTAAATCATTCCTTCAGGTTGGTTCTCGTACCACTTACTACCGCAAGGTAGCTGGTGTTTCTTGCAAAGGCTCCAGTGGAGGGCTTTTGCCACTGAATCATGCCTCTTTTTGTACTGGTTCTGTGCAAGTGCCGGACATTCGCTTGCTGTGGTTTATGGTCTCATTTTTCGTATTGCACTTCCTGCATATGGGAGAGATGTTATTTCCGTCTATCGTTCTTTGAACATATCTGGTTCTTCTTCTTCTTCTTCTTCTTCTTCTTCTTCTTCTTATTATTATTATTATTATTATTATTATTATTATTATTATTATTATATTTTCGTCAGACGTTCATGGAATTTGTCTCAAAGATACCCCATGGCCCCATGGTCACTTAAACCATTTTGTGATATATTTCTACTATCAAGGTGACCAGGTCACTTAAATAGCAAAATAAATAAATAAAATAAATAAATAGAAATCGAATATATATTATCTTCAAGTGAACTATAATTCCAATAATTTTCTGTATGAATATCAACTTTCCCATCATGTGTTACCTTAAACCTTAAAACTAGTAAAGCGCCTCAGTGGCGTGGTTGGTTTAGTGTTTGCGTCTCACCTCGGTGGTCGCGGGTTCGTTTCCCGGCCATTCCATTGAGGAGTGAGAGATGTGTATTTCTGGTGATAGAAGTTCACTCTCGACGTGGTTCGGAAGCCACGTAAAACCGTTGGTCGCGTTGCTGAATAACCACTGGTTCCATGCAACGTAAAAACACCATACAAACAAAATAAAACTAGTAAATTGACAAGTTTTCGGAGAAACACGAAAACCAAAGCGACTCAGTTTCGTGACATTGTATGACGATTGCGTTTGAATTTAAAGGTAAATAATAGATAGTTGCTGTATTGATAACCGATATTTGCCAGAACCTTAGAGTAGCCCTGAATAAATCTGTTTAATCTGATTGGCTGGATTTCCTGTCACTGGGCACTAATTGGTTAAAGCGGGAGAATGGGCGTTAGAGGGACTGTCCGAAAAAAAAAATTTAGGAAATCCAAGCAAGTTGGGAGAATCCTGCAAAGAAATACATACATCAAACTGCTCGTACCTCTGAATAAATCATTTTTTCCGCTTTAACTTTCATCTAGGCTGTCTACGTATATCTGTGATGGATATCTCCGACTTGATGGATGTTTCAACTGTGCTATCCACTTTTATAGTTGGTATCTCTGACATGGCTAGATATCATATGAATATGAAAGATGTCACAAATAGGAGAAAGACGGAATCAAGTCAGGGTGATATCTACCGAGATTATACTGTCAACGTGATTACATATGCGTTTGCTAGTTAAATGGACTTATAAAGAATTACAGTATATAATGCTTTCAGGCTCACCTACGTATTCTCTACGTAAACGGAAGTTCCACTCGGTAAGAAGACTTTTTGAAAATAGTTGCGGAGAGGAAAAAGAACCGACGGCAACACTCGAAGTAGCAAAGGAAGACTGGAACATATGATTATTCAAATATGTATATTGAAAAAAAGAGAGAGAGAGAGAGAGATAAGTCTCCGCCTGCCTGAAGCAAAGCTTACATTTGCAGGATATCCGGCGCCCTGTCGGTGCTCGCTTTATGGATATGAATTGAATAATGCTTTTGAAGAGGAGTCCGTCTGGTATTTATTATTATTTACGAGTAATAATATATATATATATATATATATATATATATATATATATATATAGATATATTATATATATATTTATATATATATATATATATTTATATATATATATATATACGATATATATATATATATAATATATATATATATAATAAAGGTTTTTTGCCACGAAGGAAAAAATAAAAAAGTCGAGATAGCCAAGGACTTTCGGTCCTGTTCGGACCCTTTACTGAGTTTGCCTCAGTAAAGGGTCCGAACAGGACCGAGAAAGTAACTTGGCTATCTCGCTTTTTCATTTTTTCCTTCGTGGGAAACAAAAACCTTTATTTATACATAGCATCACTTTTATATACTTCGTGATCAAGTTATTCATATATATATATATATAATATATATATATATATATATATATATATATATATATATATATATATATATATGGGTCTACGACTTTTTTTGTCTAATACTCTTTGATATAAACCACTTTAGTCTAAGACATTCTGGGCTAAAGACACTCTGGCTAAAGATACATTGGTCTAAAGACACATTCGGCTAAAAACTCATTTTAAGCAGCACTGTCGCCTTGATCAATTTTAATTCATTCCTTTCCTAAGGGGCATACCATAAAAGGTTAATTCTGGTCTCCCTATCTCAAGACACTTTTGGCTAATAACTATCTTCTTACAAAGCACTATCAGGAAATTATTATTATGGTTTTAATGACTATGCATATATATATAATATATATATATAATATATATATATATATATATACACACACACATATATATATATATATATATATATATATATATATATATATAGAAACATTAAGCCACAAATGTCGTTTAATATTCTTTTTGCTCCACCGCGAAAATAATATATACATACCTCTATTCATGTTCACGACTGTTTATTTCCTACCGCTTTCGCTGCGCATCTGTTTAATCTCACAAAACCGCTGTAGTATACGTCCCGAACAGGAACAAATCCAGATGTCGTGTCTGCATGGCATGATGGCCGACCTAACCAATTATCGAAAAGGGGCTTTCTGCGTCTTTCTTCGTCCTTTTGCGTCGAACGTCATTATTTTTCCCAAGCTGGGAGTTTCGAAGCGAAAGAAATGGCTTCGTGAACGAAACCTGAAGTCTTCTTTATTTTCATTTCGGGAGCTCCGGGCAGGAAGTTCTTAATGAAATTTTGGGAATTCGTTTAAATCCACTTGAAAGAACCAATTCCTCCTCCTCCACCGCCGAATGTCTCAGCAAGAAAAGTTTTCCCCTGTATTGACGCATTAAGGGAAGCTTAGTAGCTGTGCGTTTGTGCCCCTGATGCTCCTCTCGTTGGGAATCGCCCGGTATTTTCGGTTGCTTTTTATTTTTTATTTTTTTTATTTTTTTATTTTTTTTTAGAAGGGAGAGGAGAGGGGAAGAGAGAGGAGTTAAGAGGAAGGGAAAAGAATGGAATGGAGAGGGGATTAGAGAGGAAGGGAAGAGAAGGATGAAGAGAGGGGAAGAGAGGGGAGGGGGAGGGAAGGGAAGAGAAGGGAGAGGAGAGGGGAGTAAAGAGGAAGGGAAGAGAAGGATGAGGAGAGGGGAAGAGAGGTTACGGGGGAGGGAAGGGGGAGAGATGGAAGCGCAGAGAAGAACGCAAGAAGAGGAACAGAAGGAATAAGAGGGAAGTGAGAGGGGAGAGAATAGGGGGAAGGGGAAAGTGGGAGAAAGAGAAGAGATATGGGAGGGAGAAGGGAAGGGGAAGGGGAAGGAAAGGAAAGGGAAAGAGAGAGATTGATTGGAGAGAGAGGAGATAGGAGATAAGAAGAGAGGAGGGGTGAGATGAGAGGGAAGAGAATGAGAGGGAAGAGAGGGGAGGGTGTTGGACCCCTTATCGGCCAGTTCTTGCTTAGAATTGGGTTCTAGCATAGTTCTCAATTTGTGTCCATCTCGACTGCCATTGATTTGTATGTGCATGAGTGCCCTTCAGTTCAAACTCCAGGCTATGGAACCCAGTTATGACGTTTCTGTATAGATTTGTAGTATTCTGTATTAATGGCAAGATCTAATGGTGGTTTTTTTCTCTCTCTTCTTATTTAACGACATGGCTTTTATTATGGCCAGTCATCAATTCTCTCTCTCTCTCTCTCTCTCTTCTCTCTCTCTCTCTCTCTCTCTCTCTCTCTCTTACAGAGATGAAAATTTTTCTGTAATTGTAGAAAAACATTAGAAATACATTGACTTCACAGTATCCTGGGTTATATTTAGTGAAACAATTGGCTTTATAGAAATGTGAACAATATCTCCTTGATAACGGTGGTAGTAAATTCACTGAATTTATGGTACTTTAGGCTGATAAATATGATGTCATTTAGCTTACTAACAATGCTAGGTGGTTAGTGTTTTTGTTACACATCTGCTATTTGTACTTATAAATGGCTTAAAAAGAGAAAACAACGACAACCTCACGCTTCTCACGAAATTAGTAGCTTTTCACTACATATGAATGCAGGTAATATCTTTCTGCCATTACCATTTTAAAACCTGCTTTCAAGCATATTTATGATCTATGCCATACTTAGCAGTGACCACCTCCTTATTGGGTACCAGACTTAGTAATTTTATTACTTTTTTGTCATCCTTTTGGAATACAAATCATTATATTAATCACATTTATGATCTATCTCACGTATTTAGGAGTATATTACTTTATTGTTGGCTAATAACGTAACCACAAATATCTTCTCTATTAAATTTATAATCAATTTCACGACTTGGAAAGTAATTCGGAATGTATTCCACGTCTTAGAAAGTCCTTTAGAATGTATTCCACGTCTTAAAAAAGCCATTAAAATGTATTCCACATCTTAGAAGCCATTTAGAATGTATTCCACGTCTTAGAAGCCATTTAGAATGTATTCCACGTCTTAGAAAGCCATTTAGATTACATCCCACGTGTTAGAAAGTCATTTCGAATGTATTCCACGTCTTAGAAAGTCCTTTAGAATGTATTCCACGTCTTAGAAAGTCATTCAAAATGTATTCCACATCTTAGAAAGCCATGTAGATTACATTCCACGTCTTAGGAAGCAATTTCCGTCTCAGCTGCAAACGAAACCTGAAGACCTTCCCTTTCTTCCTCAGATGGTCCAGAGGGCGTCACAGCGAGGGAGGTGGTCATCGTGAACGAGTCTGACATCGTTAATATATCGTGTACAGCTGAGGGTAATCCTAATCCCACCATTACTTGGTCCCGCGTTTATCCCACACTTAACAGGTGAGTTATCGCCCTCCACTTAGCCAGAATTACTGAGATAAATGAGCGACTGTCGCCATTCTTAAAGTGGGTCGAAGGCCTCCTAATGGCGAATGGGGAATGGCTCTCCCGGCCATATTGGTAATGGAGTTTTTGTACCCCATTCGTCAGTTGTGTGACAATTTAAGTGGGGCTTCTGAGCATTTTTTAATTTTTTATGAAAAGCTGTTGTCTACGAAAGTGCCTTTCACATGGGATACACGATTGCATTGCTCGCTCTCTCTCTCTCTCTCTCTCTCTCTCTCTCTCTCTCTCTCTCTCAATATGGGAATATGATCATACAAGGTTTAATAATTTCGGATTCAAACTACGTCCTCATCTCTCTCTCTCTCTCTCTCAATATGGGAATATGATAATACAAGGTTTAATCATTTTGGATTCAAACTACGTCTCTCTCTCTCTCTCTCTCTCTCTCTCTCTCTCTCTCTCTCTCTCTCTCTCTCTCTCTCTCTCGCAAACACAAACACAAATTCCAGCTCTTTCTGTTATCTCTAACAAACGTCAGCCAAAGGAATGTTCAGGTACAATTAACCAAAATTGTGGGCAATACATCAGGACCCAACATCGAATTTATGGAACAGAACATCAACCTCTTCGTTTGATTTGCCTCAAAACACATTTATTAACCGGTTCTTTAATCCTGGTCTCTAGTACTGTGTATATCCACAAGGCAAGATTAAAGAGAACTCCGAAGGAAATGGCTTTTGGACAACAGAAACTTCACCGGATTCCTCGAACAAAGGGGGTCTTGCTGGCAAACCCCTCTCCCTCCCCCTCCCCCTCCCCTCCCCCCTCTCTCACCACCGTCTCCCACCTACGTTAGGGTACAGGTTATTCCCATAATGCAACTCTTTGCGATTGATATCTACATTTTATTTATTATTTTTTTGGGGGTTAAGATTTGCAGGTAATGAGTTCATTTTGATAAAGAACTGCAATTTTATTTTTAAGATTTAAAACTATTTATGTGAATATTTGTTTTTTTCAAATATTCCTATTCAGAAATCTTTGTCCTTACAGATATGAGTGAGTATATATAATCATTAACTGCTTTGTATATTCATATATATATATATATATATATATATATATATATATATATGTGTGTGTGTGTGTGTGTGTATGTATATATATATATATATATATATATATATATATATATATATATATAACAAGAATATACGAAGCGGATGATATGGAAGTGGCGTGGACATTGCATGCAAATGAACGAAATATGACGCTCTCTAGAAATTTTTTTTTTTATAGTATATAAGGAGAAGACGTTTTGAAACTTATAAAAGACCTGGCAGAGTACAAGAACGAATGATAATGTTTTTGGAATGGTCTGATCTTATGCAGCGAAGGGATGACTATATTTTATTCATGAAGGAGTCTAATCATAGCAGAATTAAGGTGGTATATTGAAGGGCGAGACGGTTGCTTGGAATTGAAATAGAAGGGCCTTCTTATCCATGAATAGAAGCTATTTGCAGCTTCAAATACCTTCTATTCATGAGTTCAAAGGAATGCTGATGAGCCTTTGGTCAGCATATATATATATATATATATATATATATATATATATATATGTGTGTGTGTGTGTGTGTGTGTGTGTGTGTGTGTGTGTGTGTGTGTGTGTGTATTCATACAAGCATGCATATGTGATGATTTTCTCGAATGTTTGTGATTATGGGAATAATACTTCTTATTTTTTTTTATAGTATATGCCTTTATTTCTCATATTTGCTTTTAACGTTTCGTACCTTCATTTCTAGTGTGAATAAGCATCCCAAGTTCCCTCAGATAACTGCATTTCTTTATCTATTTTAGATTTATTTCACTTTTTAAGTTTTCATTTCATTTTTCTTTTACCACTTACGTCTTCATCTCTTGCGTTCGTTATTTATTCTCGTGTGTTTCCCCCTTTGCCCTTCATTTTCCACCAACTTATGCCCCTCTTCCTTGAGCTGGGTCAGAAGCCATAAATTGTTGAACTCGGCGAATAAAATCTGGGTAATATCCGAAATAAGCTCGACAAATATTACCATTGCGTAGAGCTTTTAGATGTTTATGGCAAGTGGGAATTCGCCGACAGCTCTGGGAATACGGGAGATATTGCCCGAGTAAGGCAGCCGCACATAGAAAAGATATCGCTCCAATGAAATCTCTCTCTCTCTCTCTCTCTCTCTTTCTCTCTCTCTCTCTCTCTCTCTCTCTCTCTCTCTCTGGATGCTGAGGGAAATAACCTCTCGGAAGGTGTTTTCAGGGTTATTTTTTTTATGGTTTTTGATGTCTGTACACGTTTTTATTGGATATATATATATATATATATATATATATATATATATATATATATATATATATATACATATACATGTATATGTGTGTATGTGTGTGTTTGGCTTTTGACGTCTGTGCACCTTGTTTTTGCTTATATGTGTGTATGCATATATTATATATATATATAATATATATATATATATATATATATATTATATACATATATATGAATTTTCTTCGCATCACCGTGATTTATATACAAGCTTTAAGCTCCAAATGTCGTTTAATATGCAATTTGCTCTACCTGGTAATTTAGCAGATAAGAAGTTCGTCGTGTCTTGGGCTCGAACCACCGAATACGAGAACTCACGAAAGGCTAAAGGGTCTCTGTAGGTCGTGAGTTCTCGTGTTCGGTGGTTCGAGCCCATGAGATGATGAACTCTCTATACCAGCTAAGAAATTTCCCTTCCATTTGCTTGTATATAAGAATATATTATTTCCGGGGTAGAGCGAAGTTGATATGTATACATAAATATTACGCTACAAATTTCGTTTAATATCTAATCCGTTCTACTTCATGAATATCACCGAAGGGGAATTATGACTGATAAATGTGACAGTACCTGAGAGACTCGAAATGTAGTGAATTTCAGTGCTTAACCACATGGCTCTTGACAGTCGAGTGGTAAGAACACTGACTGAAAAACGTTGATACGTGTCTCATATATTTTGAATCCTTTATCAATTATAATTCCCTCTCGGTGATATTTCCGAAGTAGGTCGGACAGGATATTAAATGACATTTCTAGCTTAATATCTATGTAGATAAAATGGTATGATGATATGATAAAAAATATATCTAAATGCACACCCACATCAATATATATACACATACATATACACATATATATATATATATATATATATATATATATATATATATATATATATATGTGTGTGTGTGTGTGTGTGTGTGTGTGTGTGTGTGTGTGTGTGGGTGAGTGAGTGAGTGAGTGAAGACAATCATTTTGATTTAAAACATATGCCGGTAGATAGCCGCATACATAATTCTTATGACGCAAATGTTTAAGTCTCCGGCTCACAATTAATTATTTATAAATCAGTCTCTAACAGAGACGCAACAGATAACATGTCAAGCAAAGTCGATAAATCAATACTAATTCAGAATTCCGTAAGGGTGAGGCATTTCAATTGCATATATCCAATATCTTGCATATTGCAATAACCATAAGCTTTGAGACGGATAATCGCAAGAAATGAAAATGATCTTACAAGGTTTAATGATAATGTTAGAATCATTCTCTCTCTCTCTCTCTCTCTCTCTCTCTCTCTCTCTCTCTCTCTCTCTCTCTCTCTCTCTCTCATAATCACAAGAGAGGAAAATGATCATACAAGGTTTAATATTGTTGGAATCAAATTTCACCTCTCTCTCTCTCTCTCTCTCTCTCTCTCTCTCTCTCTCTCTCTCTCTCTCTCTCTCATAACCGTAAGAAGGGAAAATTATTGTAAAAGGTTAAGATATGTTGGAATCAAACTTCATGTTTCGCGAGGTCTCTCTCTCTCTCTCTCTCTCTCTCTCTCTCTCTCTCTCTCATAAATCACAAGAAAGGAAAATGATCATACAAGATTCGGTAATATTGGAATCAAATTTCCTCTCTCTCTCTCTCTCTCTCTCTCTCTCTCTCTCTCTCTCTCTCTCTCTCTCTCTCCGGGAGGCGGAATTGTCGATAGGTTTTCCGAAAAAAACTTATTACTATTTTTGGCACACATTTGGCCCACCACTTGACATATTGTTGGATCCTGAACATATAATTGAAGGTTTAACATCGTCAAGTTTTTGTTAGGTATCTAATCCTTGTCAACCTTACCCCCCACCGCCCCCCCCCCCAAAAAAAAAAAAATCATACATGCATCCGCAAGAAAACTCTTGGGTACATACATACATACAAACTCACGCGTATGCATTCTTATGTCACAAACGGAAAATTTAAGAATTTTAATGTACATAGCTTGTCATTTTAAAATGTTTATCCAAAAACATTTCTGAAATTCTGAAACGTTTCTTTAATCAAAAGCCCAAGCGAAGATGAAATGTATATCTACCCTAATGCAATGCGCAGTGTCATTTAATAATTTATTTGTATTTTCATCTATTTATATTGTAATTTATTGATGTATCTTTTATTATCTTCTCTAATATCTGATCTCATCTTTTCAGCATTTCTTTTTATCTTCAGCCACCTCTTTCAAATGAACACCATATTCTTTGGAAGCTTGAATTTAATAGTCGATGGATCAGTAGCCTTGTTCCGTATAAACAGGGGTTTATCTTCTGAATAATAATAATGTTAATAATAATATGGTGTTGAGGGTGATAGCTGCATCCGCGTCGTTCAGTTTGTACAGAGTGTTTTCTATTTTTCTGATCATTGATTTTTCAAGATTACTACATTCTGCCAGTAACACGCCGATGTTCGTCATTCTTTGAGAAGAAAGCAGGTTGGAAAATTAGATATTTCATTTCCGATGAATACACTATATCAGTTACAGAGTACGATGGTAACTGGAATTGGGAGTTTGATGAGAACTTTCCCCTGAAAGATAACTTTACGGAACGTGAACTCCCGATTTCAGTTATTCGGTACCTGGCTTTTGTGTCTTTTTCTTCTTCGTCTTTCTCACCTTTATCCCTACATTAAAGGGTCGGTTACCTGATGCGCCTTCTCCACTGCCTTCTATCAAAGGCATCATCCTCCACCAAACCTCTTCTCTCCATATCTTCCTTCACTTTATTTCGCCGTCTAATTCTCTGTCTCCCTCTCGATCTTCTTCCTCTAACAGGTTCCTCCCAAGCCCTCTTCACTCCCTCCTTATCACCCATCCTCAGCACATGCCCATACCATCTCAGCCGTGCCTCTCTTATCACCTCTGCTTTACTAAGCCTGCCCTTCTTCTTATTTAGTCATTTTCCAATCTCTCAGGCAACGACGTTCCCATAATCCTCCTCAGTATTGTCATCTCTGTTCTCTCAAGGTTTATTTCCTCTGACTTTGTCGAAATTAAATTAACCAATTTTGCAACCTGCTCTTCCCACCAGTAATGACGACCATCAGCCTGTTACTGCCAGAATGGAGTCACCCAGTAGAATGAATTATCAGAAAAATAGAGAAAACTCTATACTTTTATAAAAGAGGGTCTACTACCTATTTACAACAACAACAACAACGATAATAATAATAATAATAATAATAATAATAATAATAATAATAATAATAATAATAATAATAATAAAAGTTTTATTGAAGAAAAATGGCTATTTCACCTGCGTTTATTTTGTATAGAAGTTTCTCTGTTCTTCTTATTACTGACTTTTCTTCTATACAAAATAAACGCTGCAGAAATAGCCATTATAATTCAATGAAAACCTGTATTAATGAAGGTCTTCTTCCAGCAAGTGATAATAATAATAATAATAATAATAATAATAATAATAATAATAATAATATTTATTATTTCAGGTGATGGTGCAAAATCATAGCAGTTATTGATAGGTTATATCTCACGCAGATCTTTCCATATGTATGCACACAGATCCAGCGTCCCCCTGAGCACTGGAGTGGGTTACGCTCCGTTGGTCATCCGCCCAGCAAGGAAAACCGATACGGCCAAGTATCATTGCCAGGCGTCGAGTATTGTCAGTGATCCGCCGCCTGTCACGACGAAGTTAATAGTTACACGTAAGTACAAGCTGTTCATCCTACAATTCATGCTGTCATCCCCCCAAACCTTATGTAGTCCTCCAACCCCACCCAACGCATTATTATTATTATTATATTTATATAATTATATTCCAGACTCTACAATCTTTGAACTCTACGGCGATCATACACCACTTTTAGCTATCATATGAATAAATTTATATTTTTAGAAGCCATTTCCTTATCCAGAATATGAACATCGGCCAGCTGTTAGGAAATATCAGCCCTGATGAGAAGAGAATAATAAGAAGAATTGAAAAGACCATATATAAAATCAATTCCACTGATGCTGCCATTATCTTTAACAAAACATATTATTATTATTATTATTATTATTATTATTATTATTATTATTATTATTATTATTATTATTATTATTATTATTATTTAAGAGACCTCCCCTCAATTATATGGTTAGGTTATTCGTGAGTGACATCCGAAAATAGTTTTGTGCATTTTGACCTGATTACGTTACGTACGGTTAGCACAATTCGCCTTTTGCTTTAGTAATATATGTAGCTAGAAGCATTAAAAAAACAGCTCATTGATTTGATAGTTAATCACCATTAAGGAAAATGAATTCGAGCACCTGAATTTTCTGAGAATATTATTATTACATGTTTGATTTCTAATGTAACCGGTACGTCATGTTATTGGACAGAGGTAAAATTCAGAATTCCTCCATGCCCTGTGTTGCTCTGACGTCATTCTTTCTCTCTCGTATGCAAAGGATATTCTCTTTGTTAAATTAGAATGAATGACGCCTTGCATACTCTAAAGAGGGGGGGGGGGGGGGATATGAGTTTTTTTTCCTATGATTGCAATTTTAATGACTACAAGTTGGAGAGGTGTAACCTGTTAGAACGGCATTCATTTTGTCATTTTGGAAATAGAATTTTTAAAATATTAAACAACTTTTAGAAATTTTGGGCCAAAGTAATTCTGTAAAGAAGAAACAATAATTGCAGGCTACTGAAAGCGTAGTGGACCAATTACCCAAGAGCAGAAATTATAGCAAATAAGGTTGAATGGTGAGTAACCCCGCCTAATGGACCTATGCTCTGTCTGGAAAATGTAAAAGGTTTAATTACAGATGGAGATAATATAGTAACTCATGCTTGTTAATTGTTCACCACCTTTTGGACTGTCCATCCGTTAGTATAAATACCACATCATTCACGAAGAAAAAAAAACTGTTGTAATTACAAATGATGCACTAATTACTGCTAAATACGTTTCCTTTTTATATAACTACTGACGTTTGTTTTGTGTCAACTAAAGTTTTTGCTCAGTAATATTTTTCTACTCTGTGCCCTAGACTGTCATTAAATTATATATTAGTAAAACTGATGTTTATATGAAAATAAACAATTCGTTAAATGTTATATGAATGTAACTAAATCATCGCCATAAATCTACTAACTCCAACTGGGCATTGTCCAATACATATGCCACCCACTTATGACGAGAATAGAGGGTAATATCCCAGTATGATGGCCCAAGTTCTCAGCCACCCTTAGGCGATCTACCAAGCTGCTCTGCACAGAAGTTGCATAACAGTGGCCTGTTTAAACATCAGTATTTTTGTTTATTCCAAAACGTTTTTGAATGTTTCAGTTTTTTCATGGGCATATGTCAGTTTGACGGCTAATTTTTCAGCATTTTCAATTTCTCAGATTTTGATGAAATGTGGTAGGTAGGTGGCCCATTTGGAAGGGGAATATTTTCTGTAAAAACGCCTGAACTTAATGTATGTTTAACGGCGTTAGATATAGAACGGGGGTTCTCAAACTTTTCAACTCCTCGACCCCCTTATGAAGTTTCAAATTTTTCATCGACTCCCTAGACTAGCATTTAATATTTAAGAAAAAAAACCAATGTCAGAATCAATTAGAGTAGTATTAGTTTAATACTTGACATTCAGTATGATAAAAAAAGTACTTTAGATGTACGAGTATATGTAACTTAATTCTCCGACACGTTAGTTATTCATCGACCTCCTTTTGACCACCTGACTCAGTTATTCATCGGCCCCCTTTTGACCCCCTGACTCGCCTATTCATCTGCCCGCTTTTGACCCCTGAATATTCATAGACCCCTTGGATGATCCTATTGACCCCTGGGGGTCGATATCGACCACTTTGAGAACCCCTGGTATAGAAGGCCTTTCCTAATTTTGATGACATTTTTTATCGGTTTGAGTATTTTCCGAAGTATATTAAACTTGGACCTTTTTCCCAGGTCACAGGACAATATCAAAAAACTAATAACTTAATTTTTAAATGATTTGGATAGAAATCGTAATGTAGGTTATTTAACAATTATATTAATGTGTACCCTTTAGCACATTTTATGAACTCTCGTGGTTGAGTTTTTCTCAACTAAAATTTATTATTATTATTATTATTATTATTATTTTTTTTTTTTTTTTTTTTTTTTTTTTTTTTTTTTTTTTTTTTTTTTTTTTTTTGCTCTATCACAGTCCTTCAATTCGACTGGGTGGTATTTATAGTGTGGGATTCCGGGTTGCATCCTGCCTCCTTAGGAGTCCATCACTTTTCTTACTATGTGTGCCGTTTCTAGGATCACCACTCTTCTGCATGAGGCCCGGAGCTACTTCAGCCTCTAGTTTTTCCAGATTCCTTTTCAGGGATCTTGGGATCGTGCCTAGTGCTCCTATGATTATGGGTACGATTTCCACTGGCATATCCCATATCCTTCTTATTTTCTATTTTCAGATCTTGATACTTATCCATTTTTTCCCTCTCTTTCTCTTCAACTCTGGTGTCCCATGGTATTGCGACATCAATGAGTGATACTTCTTCTTGACTTTGTCAATCAACGTCACGTCCTGGTCTGTTTTGCACGTATCACCCTATCCGTTCTGATACCATAGTCCCAGAGGATCTTTGCCTGATCGTTTTCTATCACTCCTCAGGTTGGTGCTCGTACCACTTATTACTGCAAGGTAGCTGATGTTTCTTGCACCAGGCTCCAGTGGAGGGCTTTTGCCACTGAATCATGCCTCTTTTGTGACTGGTTCTGTGTAAGTGCGGGCATTCACTTGCTATGTGGTTTATGGTTTCATTTTTTCGTATTGCACTTCCTACATATGGGAGAGATGTTATTTCCGTCTATCATACTTTGAACAGATCTGGTTCTTAGGGCCTGATCTTGTGCCGCTGTTATCATTCCTTCAGTTTCCTTCTTTAGCTCTCCCCTCTGTAGCCATTGCCAATTGTCATCGCTGGCTAGTTCTTTAGTCTGTCTCATGTATTGGTCCGTGCAATGGTTTTGTTGTGCCAGTCCTCTGTTCTTTCTGTCTCTCTCCTCTCTGTATATTTCTGGGTCTTCATCTACTTTTTATTAGTCCTTCTTCCCATGCACTCTTTAGCCACTCGTCTTCACTGGTTTTCAGATATTGCCCCAGTCGCTCTGTTTTTCGATGTTGACGCAGTCCTCTATACTTAGTAGTCCTCTCCCTCCTTCCTTTCGTGTTATGTATAGTCTGTCCGTATTTGCTCTTGGGTGTAGTGCTTTGTGTATTGTCATTTGTTTCCTGGTTTTCTGATCTATGCTGCGGAGTTCTGCCTTCGTCCATCCCACTATTCCTGCGCTGTATCTGATTACTGGCACTGCCCATGTGTTTATGGCTTTTATCATATTTCCGGCGTTGAGTTTTGACTTGAGTATCGCCTTGAGTCTCTGCACATATTCTTTCCTGATCGTGTCCTTCATCTCTTGGTGTTTTATATCTCCTCCTTCCATTATTCCAGGTATTTGTATCCTGTCTCATCTATGTGTTTGATGTTGCTCCCATCTGGTAGCTTTATCCCTTCAGTTCTCGTTACTTTGCCTTTTTGTATGTTGACTAAGGCGCATTTTTCTATTCCAAACTCCATCCTGATGTCTCCAGATACAATCCTTACAGTCTGGATTAGGGTATCTATTTCCTTGATGCTCTTAACCATACAGCTTGATGTCGTCCATGAACATCAGATGGTTGATTTTGTTGCCTCTTTTCTTGAGTTGGTACCGGCATCCCATCTTCTGTAGTACTTTTGTCATGGGAATCATGGCTACTATTATTATTATTATTATTATTATTATTATTTTTTTTTTTTTTTTTTTTTTTTTTTTTTTTTTTTTTTTTTTTTTTTTTGCTCATCACAGTCCCTCCAATTCGACTGGGTGGTATTTATAGTGTGGGGTTCCGGGTTGCATCCTGCCTCCTTAGGAGTCCATCACTTTTCTTACTATGTGTGCCGTTTCTAGGATCACACTCTTCTGCATGAGTCCTGGAGCTACTTCAGCCTCTAGTTTTTCTAGATTCCTTTTCAGGGATCTTGGGATCGTGCCTAGTGCTCCTATGATTATGGGTACGATTTCCACTGGCATATCCCATATCCTTCTTATTTCTATTTTCAGATCTTGATACTTATCCATTTTTTCCCTCTCTTTCTCTTCAACTCTGGTGTCCCATGGTATTGCGACAATCAATGAGGTGATACTTTCTTCTTGACCTTGTCAATCAACGTCACGTCTGGTCTGTTTGCACGTATCACCCTATCCGTTCTGATACCATAGTCCCAGAGGATCTTTGCCTGATCGTTTTTCTATCACTCCTTCAGGTTGGTGCTCGTACCACTTATTACTGCAAGGTAGCTGATGTTTCTTGCACAGGCTCCAGTGTGAGGGCTTTTGCTACTGAATCATGCCTCTTTTGTACTGGTTCTGTGCAAGTGCCGGGCATTCACTTGCTATGTGATTTATTGTTTCACTTTTCGTATTGCACTTCCTACATATGGAGAGATGTTATTTCCGTCTATTGTACTTTGAACATATCTGGTTCTTAGGGGCCTGATCTTGTGCCGCTGTTATCATTCCTTCAGTTTCCTTCTTTAGCTCTCCCCTCTGTAGCCATTGCCAATTGTCATCGCTGGCTAGTTCTTTAGTCTGTCTCATGTATTGTCCGTGCATTGGTTTGTTGTGCCAGTCCTCTGTTCTTTCTGTCTTTCTCCTGTCTCTGTATATTTCTGGGTCTTCGTCTGCTTTTATTAGTCTTCTTCCCATGCACTCTTTAGCCACTCGTCTTCACTGTTTTCAGATATTGCCCCAGTGCTCTGTTTTCGATGTTGACGCAGTCCTCTATACTTAGTAGTCCTCTCCCTCCTTCCTTTCGTGTTATGTATAGTCTGTCCGTATTTGCTCTTGGGTGTAGTGCTTTGTGTATTGTCATTTGTTTCCTGGTTTTCTGATCTATGCTGCGGAGTTCTGCCTTCGTCCATTCCACTATTCCTGCGCTGTATCTGATTACTGGCACTGCCCATGTGTTTATGGCTTTTATCATATTTCCGGCGTTGAGTTTTGACTTGAGTATCGCCTTGAGTCTCTGCATATATTCTTTCCTGATCGTGTCCTTCATCTCTTGGTGTTTTATATCTCTCCTCCTTCCATTATTTCCCAGGTATTTGTATCCTGTCTCATCTATGTGTTTGATGTTGCTCCCATCTGGTAGCTTTATCCCTTCAGTTCTCGTTACTTTGCCTTTTGTATGTTGACTAAGGCGCATTTTTCTATTCCAAAACTCCATCCTGATGTCCCCAGATACAATCCTTACAGTCTGGATTAGGTATCTATTTCCTTGGATGCTCTTACCATACAGCTTGATGTCGTCCATGAACATCAGATGGTTGATTCTGTTGCCTCTTTTCTTGAGTTTGGTACCCGGCATCCATCTTCTGTAGTACTTTTGTCATGGGAATCATGGCTACTACGAAGAGTAGTGGGGACAGTGAGTCGTCCTGGAAGATCCCTCTCCTGTATATTAACCTCTGCTAGTCTTATTCCAGAGCTTGTAAGTATTGTATTCCAGTTGCGCATTGTATTTTTGAGGAAGCTGATGGTATTTTCCTCTGCCCCATATATTTTCAGGCATTCTATTAGCCATGTGTGTGGTATCATGTCGAAGGCTTTCTTATAGTCTATCCATGCCATGCTTAGGTTGGTTTCCTTTCTTCTCCTACTGTTCTTCATTACCATTTTGTCTATCAGGAGCTGGTCTTTTGTGCCCCTACACTTCCTTCTGCAGCCTTTCTGTTGGTGGGGGATGGTGTTTGTCTCCTCTAGGTAGTTGTATAGCCTTTCACTGATGATACCTGTTAGTAACTTCCACATTATTGGTAGGCAGGTGATAGGCCTGTAGTTACTGGCTATATTTCCCTTCTCTTGTCTTTTTGTACTAAGGATGTTCTTCCTGTGGTCATCCATTTGGGTGCTTGGTGATTTGAGATACAATGCTGGAGTTGTTCTGCTATTCGTGGGTGTAGGGCCTTGAAGTTTTTGAGCCAGTATCCATGGACTTCATCGGGACCTGGGGCTTTCCAGTTTGGCATTTTCTTTAGTTGTGTCTGACTGTGTCTGTCGTGATCTCTATGAATCTTTGTTTTATTCTCCCTGTTTCTTCTTCCTTGACTTCCTGTAGCCATGTTGCATGTTTGATGTGTGATACCGGATTGCTCCATATGTTTTCCAGAGTCTCTTACTTGGTTCGGCTTCAGGATTTCTGGGTGGTTGTCTTCCCCTCTTAGTTGGCTGTATAGTCTTTTCTGGTTGGTTCCGAATAGTTTGTTCTGTTGGTATCCCTTATTCCTGTTCATGTACCGTTGGATCTTATGTGCTTTGGCCTTAAGCCTCTGTTTTACATCTTCTATTGTGTTGTTTAATCCCCTCTCTTGTACTTTGTATTTCTCGTTGAGTTCCTCCCTTGTTTTCTTGCTTCTTAGCCTTTTTTCTGCCATCTCTTTCAGTTTACTCAAGTCAGATCTCATCACCATGATTTGCTTTTCCAGGCGCCTTTTCCAAGGAGGTTGCTGTTTTGGTTTTCTGTTGGGTTGGTTGTGCGGTGGTGTTGGTGTTCGATTATTCCCATCAGTTCTGCTACTAATCTGCTCCTGCATATGTCAAGTTATTTGTTTCTGTGATACTGGTGGTCTGTATTATGCCCAGTATTTCATTGACCAATTGACCAATTATTATTATTATTATTTTATTATTATTATTATTATTATTATTAATTAATATTATTATTATTATTATTATTATTATTATTATTATTCCCACAAACCCCTTCTTTTTCTCCTGCAGAGACGCCGTCTGAAGAGAGAGACATCAGGGAAAGCAGCAGTTCCTGGGCTGCCGTAGGATCCACAGGACGCCTGAAATGTCGTGTCCGGGCAGCGCCCAGACCCAATTTTTGAGTGGACCACGAAGGAAGGCGTTCAACTGAAGACGAGTGAAAAATATACCGTAATGGCCCCTAAGGTAGATTCCTTCTTATTTAATAATTCTTTTTTGGTTTTTTGTTTTAGATTGTACTGATGTAAGGGGTAATTTACATATACACACACAATATATACTATATGTGTGTGTGTGTGTATATATATATATATATATATATATATATATATATATATATATATATATAGATATATATATATATGATATATATATGAATAATTGTCACATCACCGTGATTCATACAAATTATTCGAGCTACAAATGACCTTCAATATCTAATTCGCTCTACCTCGGAATTGATATATTTTTATAGAAATTCCCCTTCGGTTTACATATATGAAAATATATTAATTCGGAGGTAAAGCGAATTAGATATTAAAGGACATTTGTAGCTCGAGTAATATATATGTTATATGTGTGTGTGTGTACGTGTACGTGTGTGAATTTTGTCACATACGCGGGACATATTGATTGGTGTGATGTGTGTATGTGTATATATATATATATATATATATATATATATATATATATATATATATATATATATATATATATATATTATATAATATATATATATATATATATATATATATATATATATATATATATATTATATATATATATATATATATATATATATATATATATATATATATATATATATATATTATATATATGTATATATATATATATATATATATATATATATATATATATATATGTATATATATATATATATATATATATATATATATATATATATATAGTCACTAATACAGTGTAATATTCTAATATTTTCATAATTCTTTCAAAAAGTTAAACTTTATTAGTTAAGAAACCTAAGGAAATTGTATTCATTATCGTACTCGATTTTTCGCTTAATTTACCCTCTACTCATATTGTGTCAACTTTTACAGTGTTGACAAATATCATTGTCAAGCAAAGATTTCTCTTTTTCATGTGACTAGAAATATTCTTTTGGTGTTTTCATGCTACATTGTTGAAATACCACACTATTTTATATTCCAAAGATTTCTATTTTATATATAGATTTATCACAGTTATTTGCTTTAAAAAAAAAACTACGCTAATTTTGTATAAATTTGAAAGTGTATCACACACCCGGACTTTTTACAGAAATTTAATTTAGCTTCCTTTTAAAAACGTTGTCCCTTTTGATCTCATTTCAAAGGAATGTTCAAGGTTATCTGCTCCATTTTTTCCCGCCCAGATTTCATAACGGCTTACAAATTGTGCATTTTTTGTCCGTGTTACGATTCAGTTGTAACAATTTGCCAAATGTATTTTCACAGTGATTCTTTTTTCTTTTTTTATTCCTCTGCAAAATCAAAATCCCTCCCTTTTTTTATTTTAACTTCGCTCTGTTATTTTTTGACTCACTTTTCCTGTTCTGTTTTTCCTCTTTCATTCAATTTGCTGATTTGTTTTGTTCGCTTTTTGTGTCAAAATTCCAAGGTAGTATTACTCTTTCGATATTGGGCTAATTTCCTATTATGAGTAATACTTTTGCCTATCTATATATTGCAGAATATCATAAAATTGTTTACTTACTCCTCGGAGACTTTCTAAGAATTATCAGAAATTCGGCCATTTCTTCCGAAGCAGATATGATATTATCTTACTTGAATAAAATATTCATAGATATAATACCTTTCTTTGTACTTGAATATAATATTCAAAAATATAATACCTTTCTTTCTTCACTTTCTTTGCTTGAGTGAAGGGTGAGGTTTATGAAAGCAGTGTATTGCAGAATTTCCATTATTGTAAGATTTATGTAATATGAGAATCCATGATTTTGCTCTACTGTCCAAAGGTAGTTTCGTAAAAATGAATAGCAAGGAATTGGCAAACAATCCGTGTCTATTTTATGTTCAGATTTCGAAAAGGGAAGTAAGTCATCATAAACCTGACAATTGGTTTTTACCTTTGAATTCTGATCTCAGGTTAGAATTGGCTTCCAAAACTGTTCAAATCCGAAATTCGTTCTCTTTTGGTTAGATATCATCGGGGACTAATCTTGGAGGTAGAAATGTAAATGGCGTGTTTTGGGGATGGGTGAACTGTTCAATATCTTATAAATAGCTTTTATGGGATCATGACAAGATTAGCGAACCCACAATTCATCAAGACAATATTATACCACTTTGATTTGTATATTTACATATACATACTATATATATATATATATATATATATATATATATATATATATATATACATATACATATACGTATACGTGTATATATATATATATATATATATATATATATATATATATATATATATATATATATATTGTTATGAACTTCACGATGGTCTGAAGTTAAGGTTCTTTTGGACCTGATATTTCAGATCAGTACCACTAAAGTGTATGATCCCTGACAAACCAACACTTTAAGAGTACAATCTCAGAGAGGATACACTAAACCACAAACTAAAGATTAACAATAACTTATACTTAGAAATTAACATAACAAAAGAACCCCTCTGAAAACTGAATGATGGGGAGAAAAGCACAACAAGCACACACAACACCAAATCAGTCACTTCTGCAATCACCTACCTAACTAGCATGCCAAGGAGTAAGAGAAAGTAAACAGAGGAAGTAAGAAAAGCACTCTTTTCCTAGCATACGATAGATGGAGATTCAAAGGGGGGAAAACCTTAACGTATATCTTAACCTAAATCTTCACAAATTGTTTTAACAAAGTACATTGTACTAAATACATACTCGTATAATAGTATAAAACATAAATAACTCAATAGGTCGAGTCCATAAAGCAACTCTT
>NC_061103.1:25594552-25604552 GCF_015104395.2 Macrobrachium nipponense | reverse complement strand
TATTTCTGTAGATAGAAGGATGAATTATAACCCTTTTCTCTATGTGAACATCCTCTTCATGAACAGGAAAATTGAAAGTAATCTTTGAGATAGAAATTAATTACTTCCTTTGTCTTCTAACTCCCTTAATGCAGTAATGGAAGTGAATAGCAAGGTTGTTCGTCAGTATTATTTATTTATTCAATAATGAAGAAGTATTCAGCAAACAAAAGAACCCGTTAATTGGGACCTTAGGAGGGAATTGTGAAGGCCCTGTTTACATGGATCTCAATTCGAACAGGTTCATGGAAACCATTCAGAATTCAATTCCCTCCTAAGAACACGGCCCTATTTGATAGCTGGATACGAGCTTGGCTTCCTTAAGAACGTTAGTGTTAAATTCCTGCTTTTTAGTAGATTTACCTATATTCATAAAAGTATATATTTCTGTATATACAACTACCTTAGATTTCAATTATTAATGTGAATTAATATTCTGGTTAATTTGAAATTAGAGCCTAGTCCAGTTTGTGCGATTTGATAATCCAATCTTCATTGTATTTTCATGCTTAATCTATTAGCTGGTCTTGGATTGTATTTCAAAAGTATATTTAACTTATTAATTTGCAGCTCTAATTCTCTAAGAAGGAAACGCCTTGAATATTTTGCACCGTGTCCTTATATATTTGTGATTAGTTTTCTTAAATTTCGTCTATCGTAAAAACTAATAGTTGCTTGCAATTCCTCAAGAAAATCAACAGTAAACATTCTGCAACTGTTACAGCTGAACTCTCTCTCTCTCTCTCTCTCTTCTCTCTCTCTCTCTCTCTCTCTCTCTCTCGTTGCACCAGTTTATATTTAACCAGTTAAATTACTCGTTAAATTGTAAAGCGTGACCCGTTTATTCAAGTTAAAACAAAACGGACAAATGTGTATTACAGTTCCTTTTGTGTTAAATATATTATTATTCCTTTTTTGTACATTATAAATAGATAAGAATAAACGATGATAAATATACTCATGTGATATTTCTGTGAAAAAAAAATGTATTCAATCTGATGAATGCAAGAAGGCTTTAAAATCATGAGTAACTATTTACGAAATAGATGCCAGCAAGTAGAACGAATATTTTTCGTTCTATTTCAGTAACGAAAATGTCCAAAATCTACATAAGAGTTTTCTCTCTTAAAAAGGAAAATTAGCCATTTGACAATGAGTATATTATTCCAGTTTTCCTCATTGGACGAGTTGGTTGCGTACTCGCCTATCAATCTGGTAGCCTGAGTTCGCTCCCTGCTGACGCCAATGCGGAACCAGAGGAATTTATTCCTGGTGATTAGAAATTCCTTTCTCGATATAATGTGGTTTGGATCCCAAAATAAGCTGTGGGTCCCGTTGCTAAGTAACCAACTGGCTTCCAGCCACGTAAAAAAAAAAAAATCTAATCCTTCAGGGGCAGCCCTAGGAAAGCTGTTAATCAGCAAACTGGTCTGGTAAAACTGACATATACTCAACCTTTCCAGTTTTTCAAAAAATAAGAAAAATTAGGGAATTTTATCTTGTTATTCTAAAAGTATACGGATGAAGAAGGAGGAAAAAAAACTTTCACAATACTTAACTCATTCGTTTTCCGAAAATAGATTGGGCGTTATTTAAAGAATAGACACCAGAAATATTCTCCTTGCTACCAAGAGAAATATTTCTTGTTTTTTCGTAAATTTACTTAGTCTAATACGTATGCTTATGCACAAGGACAGTTTTATTTGTTAGAAGAACATATAAACTGAAATTTTCATTTGATCACCAAAAAGATTAATATTTGGGAGTGCATAATTTGTATGCTTATGTAACGGAATAGTTTTATCGCTTACTCCTGGAGTAAGCCTACAAACTATTTTGTTGTTGTTGGTGTTGCTGTTGTTGTTCTTGTTGGGGGAGGTTAGGAAAAGTCTATGGAAAGACCTGAAAAGGGTGTTTAGTATAGAGTTAAAGATACAGGAATTTTATGATAGGATACTTATGATTTATTTATTAGAATAAAAATGTAAAAAATACATACATGTTAAACAGTACATTTTGCTTAATAAAATATAGCGTATTTATTTAAATTTTCGTTGTTGAAACAGCGCTCTATTTGAAAGTGGAATTAAGCATGCGACCCGGTTAAGCTGAATGCCTGATCACGCCTTGTTCTTCATGAGAAAAACGTATATACTGGACCCGTGTCATCCAAGTATGAAAAAGATTAATGCATGAAAATACCGAACTTCCTGAAAGACACACTAATTCCAGGATGTAAAAATGAATGAAATTTCTCCCGTCGCAAAACGCATGATTTTGGGAAGGAGGAAAAATCCACTTAAGGAGAGATTCCGTCTCTATCTTGCATTCGATTTGGAAGGCGCAGAGATCAAAGAAATAATTACGGTATGAAAATTGACTTTCCGGGACTGTTAGCGATCAAAGAAATGCAAACTCGGAGACTCGGTACAGGAGCATTTTGATTACGCTCGCGTAAGATCCTGCTTTTAGTTCTCTGTAAAAGAAAGCTATCGAGATGGCTATTTTGTCCGTCTGTCCACACTTTTTCTGTCCGCCCTCAGACCTTCAAAACTAATTAGGCTAGAGGGCTGGAAATTGGTGTATTGGTCATCCTCCCTCTAATCATCAAACGTACCAAATTGCAGCCCCCTAACATCAGTAGTTTGTATTATATTTAATGTCAAGCTTAGCCATAGATTGCACGTATGGCACCGTTAAAGGTGCCAGCCGCCGACGCATCTTTACTTGACCGCATCTGGGGGTTAACTGAGTGCTGCCTGGTCCTGGTAGAGAGCTGCATACTGTTGCACATCGAGAGTTTCATACAGCAATATACGCTGTAAATAACACTCGATTGTGCCGAAGAAACCTCGGCGCAATTTTTTTTTTTTTTTTTTTTTTGTCGGACGCGTATTTCTGATAGTCGCCCAGGAACATAATGTAGGAATGTAGGAATCATATAAGCTTAAGTACAAGGTCCTCACTAAAACGATTAATGATATACCAAAGAATGGATATTTCTCTTGTGATATACTTCTAGTGTAAGTAAATGATTGATAATGAGGTAATTTATTAAAAAAGAGATTATAGGCATGTATATTTATATATTTATTTATTTGTGTGATTTTTTTCGGAAGACTAGGTCTTTATCATATTTAGGTATTTACTTATATATTTATTTACTTATTTTGTACGAGTAAGTCTTGGACAGGGCAGTGAAACCCGTCTTTCTCCTTTCACCTTTAAATTACATTCCCATTGCAGAATACCACTTCACCTTTGACCTGCGTTGGCTGCCATTTCACATAAGAAAAGAAACGTATATAAAGAATCGTTACATTAGAACATATATCCTGTTTTAAGTCTTAATATTATACCAGATAGTTTTATTGCAATATTTCCTCCCAATTTTCTCTATAGTTTCTATAATTCCGCTGGATATCCTTGATATTCAGTGGTTGTTTTAGAAGAATTTGGTGCAAATGTGCGAAGGTGGAGTTGATACTGTGATCTAAGATACGATTTTATTTTTTGTAAGAAATCGAAAACTGAAGCTTGCAGATAATAATGGCCTAGTCACCGTGAGTTAACAAAGGACTTGAATGGAAAATGACGTAGAAACAACGGGAACATGTAAAGATACAATCAAGCAATTATTATATTATATATAATATATATATATATATATATATATATATATATACATTATATATATATATATATATATATATATATATATATATAGATATATATATATATATAATATTGCTTTATTGCATCTTTTACAGGTTTCCCCATTTCCTTTGTTTCTACGTCATTTTCCATATATATATATATATATATATATATATATATATATATATATATATATATATATATATATATATATATATATATATATATATATATATATGTATATATATACACACATACACATATACATATAAACTGTTGATGAACTTCGAATCAAGAACTGACTGACGAAATTGAAGATCTAAAACAGACGATATTGCGAAGGTTTGGAGAAGTTGTACAAACTAAACAGTTGCAAGAAGGGACAGATAACAGTCGAAGAGTGCAGGTAGAAAAGAGTAAAGAACTGACTGGGGAACGAAGTATAAAAAAAAAAAGATAAAATGAAAGGCAGATGTGAAGGAGCATTACTTAATAGAGAAGAGAAAAATGAGCGTGGAAATGTACTAGATATGAAAGAATGATGGAAAATGTAAATACAAGACAGAAAAAGCCGAGAAAGGGAGAGAACTCGAATTAATTCGAGTAGTCTGTAATGCTCCCTCCATTTTCCATTTCCGTGTCATTATTTAGTCATTTGGTCGAAGGAGGTAATTGGCTTTCTATGAGAAACATGCTCGAATGACTTCGGTGTTTGTTGTTCTTCCAAGAGGTCTTTGTTTCTTGTTTCATCTCAGTATCTTTCTTGTCCTCTCTTTCTTTTTTCTTTAGAATATTCCCCTCTGTAGTATATTACCTTTGCTTCTTATTACAGATAATATTTGTAATATAGAAATTATGACGTTGTGTAAGCAATACTCGATGTATAGCCATCCTTAATGTTAGAATATGTATATAAATATATGAACCGTTTACAGAATATGTATTTACATTTGTTTCATGGAAGCTTTCAAGAACTATATATATATATATATATATATATATATATATATATATATATATATATATATATATATTATATATATATATATATATTTATATATATATATATATATATATATATATACATTATATATATATATATATATATATATATATATATATATATATATATATATATATTATATATATAGATATATATATAATATATATATATATATATATCTATATTATATATATTTATATTATATATGTATATAATATATATATATGTATATATATAGATATATATATATAATATATATATATATATATATATATATATATTCATACATACATGATATATATTATATGTGTGCATATATATATATATATATATATATATATATATATATATATATATATATATATATATATAAATGTGCATCATCATTTTCTTTATTGGTCCTCGTTTATCCCATCAGTATATAGTCGTAAACCCTGGAAATCTCTAGCTAATTGCAACTATGCAATATCTGAATCGCTATCTTTCTTATTTCCCCAAAACATTTTGGGCCCAATTTTTATTTCCTGAAACAATTTCCGCATAAGCTCCCTGGCCCGTAGGAATTGCTGGGCATGATTGTCCTGAGAGCTCTGAAATACCAGAGCTGTTGCCTTTTACTGATTCATAGCGCAGGGAATAGTGAGGCGTTTATGCTTCGATATTTAAATAGGAAATATGTGTAAGGGAAATCCCCCAAAAGAACGTGGAAGAAATTAACATTCTGAATAAATTGCAATTTTCTTTGTTTCTTTGTGTTCCGCTTTAAAGTTTGCTTGGGCATACCTTTAGTATTCTGTTAACGAAAACTGTTGTGCCGGCTGTTTGTCCGTCCGCCCTCAGATCTAAATACCTACTGAGGCTAGAGTGCTGCAAATTGGTATTTTGATCATTCCCCCACCAACCATCAAACATATCAAATTGCAAGCCTCTAACCTCAGTAGTTTTTATTTTATCTAAGGTTAAAGTTAGCCATGGATCGTGCATCTGGCAGCGATTTTCGGAGCAATGGAACGCACCCTCCCTCTATTGCATCTGGTGAGCCACTGGAGAGCTGCCGGTCAGCAGTCATAATTGATGGTTTTATACAGCATTATACGTTGTACAGAAAACTCGGTTGTGAAGAAACTTCGGCGTGTTTTTTACATGTTTCTTGTAATAAGTAGGCACCTTTTAATAAAAAAAAGTTTGGTTGGTTGATGCAAATTTTGGCTAACATCTTTTTCCTGTAATTTGTGAATTTTTTTCATTTTTTGTAATTGGTGTTTATAACTTCAGAATATTCACAAGGAAATAGGGAATGTTACTGATGTATTTTTAAACGGCCCGATGATAAGAACACTGGTCAGTTACTGCATTCATAAATAAAGGCTTTGCGTATAATGGCTGAAGTAATTGAATTAGAAAGCAACTTCTGACCTTAGTGAAATAGAAAGCAATGGCTAAAATTAGTGAAATAAAAAGCAATGGCTTGAATAAGTGAAATAGAGTGGTGGCTGAAATTAGTGAAATAGAAAGCAATGGCTCAAATGATTGAAATGGAAAGTAATAGCTTAAATGAGTGAATTAGAAAGTCATGGCTGATATGAGTGAAATTGAATGTAATGGCTGAAAAGAGTGAAATTGAAAGTAATGGTTCAAATTACTGAAATGAAAGTAATGGCTGAAATGAGTGAAATAGAAATTAATGGGATAAATTAGTGAAATAGAAAGCAGTGGCTGAAATGATTGAAATATAAAGTAATAGCTTGAATGAGTGAATTAGAAAGTCATGGCTGAAATGAGTGAAATTGAAAGTAATGGCTGAAAGTAGTGAAATAGAAAGTAATGATTCAAATTAGTGAAATGAAAGTAATGGCTGAAATGAGTGAAATAGAAAGCATTGGGTGACATTACTGAACTAGAAAGTAATGGCTGAAATGAGTAAAATAGAAATTAATGGGATAAATTAGTGAAATAGAAAGCAGAGGCTGAAATAAGTGAAATTGAAAGCAATGGTTGAAATGAGTAAAATAGAAAGTAATGCCAGAAGGAAATCTGGAAATTAGGTTGTGGGAATGTTAGATATAGAGTATTCATTTTCCGTACTGTTGAAATACTGTAGCTTTTAAACTCACATGATAATCCCTGTAGGACAAAGATTATACAGATAGAAGCACTGCTAAGTAATAAGTAGTTTATATGTGAAAAGACAAAATGGTAACTGGAATTAGAGGTTGCCTCTTTTTATTGAAACCCCACCCCTGTTTATAGAAATTTAAAAATAAATGGAAAATGAGTAGCGAAACCGAAAATGACAGAAGTAAAAAGCCACTACAGTAGAATTTCCGAAAAATTTAAGATATTTATTGGAAAAGAAAATAAGCAAGAAATAATTGAGAGATAAAGGTGAAAGGTAAATGAGTGTATAAAAAATTTAAAAAGGAAAAAATATGAATGATCAAATAAAAAGACTTTGTAAACATTGATAATAAATGGAAAATGGGTCGGGAAAACCGCTTTACAAAACTGAAGATTTGAAGGACGAGAATTTACAAACAATTAAAGATGGTTATCAGAAAAGAAATAAGTAAGATATGAAATAGAAAAGTAAAGAAGAAAGGTACAGATTTTTGTTGTGAAAAATGAAAAATACAGGAATATGAATTATTGAAAACACAGAAATGCACATCTCAGGAAATACTGGTTACTGAAACACCGAGAAATGATTGGGAAATGTGTTAGAGAGGAAAAACGAGTAGGAATTGAAGACACCAAGCGGCCAAAAACGAAAAAAAAGAGAAAAAAATCCGGAAAAGGGAGGGCTGGTGAATTAATTTCAGCAGTCTGTAATGCTCCCTTCCCTCACGATTATGTAGTCATTTAGTCTGAAGGGCCCTACGAGAAACATTGAATGACGTCATTTTTTTTCTCTTCTTTAAAAGGTATTTTATTTATTTTTTTTTTTTTTTTTTTTTGCTAATCAGTAACATCTTTTTTTTTTTGTACTAACTTTTTTAATGATTTCCTCTTCCAGATAATCCTATTTTTAAATAACATATAATCATGTAAATTACTCTTGAGAGAGATAATCATGTAAATATAATCCTGTTTTTTTGCCTAATTACAAAATATCTTTGTGTTTTGTCGCTCGAATGACGTCTCTTTTTTCCTTTCTGTAAAATGTGATTTTTTTTTATTTTATTTTCACTGAGTTTCGTTGATGCTTTACTTTCCTCCAGATAATCCTAGTTTTAAATAAGATATAATCATTTAAGTTACTCTTAGAGAAACAAATTATGAAAATATAATCCTATTTTTTTCTAATTACAAAATATCTTTTATGCTTTCCACTAACTTATTTTCTTGTCTCTTTTGAATGCCGTTCTTTGTTACAGATAATCTTATATGTAAATTGGATATAATCATGTAAATTACTCTTAGAGCAATAAACATGTAATACATACAAGCATGTTAGTTACTCATAGGCTAATGAATTGAATACCGTTATACATTAACAACTGCCATGAATCATGATGTTATAGCGAAAAATACATAGGTAATCTTTAAACTATACATATTCAAAACATTATTATTATTTCCACGAGCTTCCAAAACTCTCTAGTTTTGTGTCACTGTTTTACCAATTAATTTTTCATTCGGTAAATAATGAATAAATCTTCACTTTCCTGTTAACCACAATGAACAGTAAATGCATTAAAAACATTATTAGCATCCTTTCATGCTTCCTTATTTCCCTGACATTTTTCGCTTCATAAGACATTCTCTGTATAGGATCTGTGACAAAATAGAAGAACTTAGTGATTCCTAATCTAGAAAATAGTTTAACCTTTGCTCTGGTTATTTAATATTAAATATTATGTGCGTATAAATCATCAACAAAGAAAGACAGGAAGTAATTTAGTTATTTTTAAAAGTACCTCATTAAATATTTGTTTATGATTATGAAGAACTGTAATCCTCAGGTAATACGATTCAGTGAATATTTGTACTCTTTTGCCAGTTATTTAATTATCTTCGTTTCTGTTTTTACAAGTCTTATTCAATATTCTTTTCTTCAATCCTGGGCTAGGAAGGAGGGCTAGACCACTGGGTTATTCCCCTGAAAGCGCTTTTCTCTTGAAGATTTCCATAGGGTAGGTTAGTTGTAACTTCAGAAGCACAAAATTGGATTCTTGTTTGCTGAAGATGCATCTCTAGTCGCATTTTCGTTTATTTAGGTGAATTTACAGTTTAAATCTTAAGAAAATATTATATAACATTTTTTCAGGTTTTGTAGTTTAGATGTGCTTTTTTTATTCTAAAGATTTGTTTGTGCGTTTTGATGTACTTTTGTTGGACAGCATCCAAGAGCTTGTCATTTATTTACTCTATATGTTGTGGTCAATGAACATCTATTCATCTGTCTCTCTTTCCCATAAGGGGGTAGTGCCGTCAGTGTACCTCGCACGGTGAACTGTCGGCATTACTAAAGACTCTTCTTAGCGTCCCTTCGGCCCCTAGTTCTAACCCCATCTCATGTAACTGTACCTCCATTTCATATTATCTCTTCTATGGAGCTACATACCCTCTCCTAACTATTTTTGACGGTGCGACTGCGAGGTTTTCCTCCTGTTACACCTTGCAAACCTACCTACTCAATATCCCTTCCAGCGCTGAATGACCTCGTAGGTCTCAGCGCTTTTTGGTATTGCTGCTAACCTTCATCTCTTTTATTATATACATATATATATATATATATATATATATATATATATATATATATATATATATATATCTCCTTGTAATATTCGAAAACTAAAAGTATGCATAATGTCACATGAAAGATCAGCAGCTGTGTACACACTTTAAAGTGTAAGTTTATTTGTTTGTTACTTGCTTAGCTATTATTTTATATAGTTTATAGGTGTTTACAACAAAGGTTTGCCCTTCAATAGTAAATAAAAACTACCTTTAATCTTCAATCGTAATTAATCGAACAACATCGGCAGGTTGTGGAAATCTCCGGAGGTGAGGCTGTGAGCACCACTCTCTCCAACCTTCAGCCGAACACTAACTACATCTTCACGATCCAGGCTAAGAACGACCAGGGCCTGTCTGCTTACGTCACGCCGCCAATTGTTGCAACGATGCAAGGTTAGACGAAGGGTTGTTAGAGAGAGAAAGAGAGAGAGAGAGAGAGAGAGGAAGACCTTGATCGACGAAAAAAGAAGAAGCAAGATATTACAGCAGATCCAGGCGATCAGTCGGATGATCGCTCTTTGCCCGATAGAAACGCTACGCTGGAATGCCCCTTTTATTTGC
>NC_061103.1:25570702-25590702 GCF_015104395.2 Macrobrachium nipponense | reverse complement strand
TAACCAGACCACTGAGCTGATTAACAGCTCTCCTAGGACTGGCCCGAAGGATTAGATTTTTCTACGTGGCTAGGAACTAACAGGTTTCTTAGCAATGGTACCTACAGCTTACTGTGGGATCCAAACCACATTATATCGAGAAATGAATTTCTAATCTTTGGCGGTCGCGGGAAGCGAACTCTGACTACCAGATTGATAGTCGAGTACGGTACTCACTCGTCCAGTGAGGAACTTAGGATGAAAAGAAGGGACAATATTTACAACACTTGAACGAAATTCTCAAATATATCGATTTAAGTTTCCAAAAAGGGACACCTAGAATTTTAACCGAGTTGTATATAGTTCAAGTAAATTTGCCAGAGTGAACGGTAATGTACAAGACCTATTAACAATTATATTTTGACTTGTATGAAGGTTTAATTTCATTCCCCATCATAAGGCAAACACTAATTGTCCAGTCTACAGTAATGAACCGAAACAGAGGAACTAGGATCACTGCCTGAGGGTGAGCCAAAAGACATGACCTTGAGAAGCAACAGAGATTCAATTCCTGTAGGCGCTATATAACCCATAAACAATCACTCAATGGAATCCACACTTAAAAAGTAAATGGTAGTGCTTAGAGAGGTCCACCCAAATGACAGTACTTAGAGAGGTAGGTCCTCACCCCCTTAAATGACAATACTTAGAGAGGTCCCCGCACCCCGTAAATGACAGTACTTAGAGGCCCCCCCACCCCCGTAAATGACAGTACTTAGAGAGAGGTCTCCCTCAAGATCGCATCGTTCGTTCTAGGAAACTAGTACTGAGATTTGCTGAACCGGTAAGAACTCATCTATACGTTGAGAGCCAGGGCTACATGAAGGAAACCCCATTATTATTATTATTATTATTATTATTATTTCATTATTATTATTATTATTATTATTTATTATTATTATTATTATTATTTCAGGTTGGTGAAACCTCTTTACATACAACAAGCACACAGGGGCTACTAACTCGAAATTCAAGATTTCAAAGAAGGTGGTTTTCAACCTCCCACCGCAGACCCCACACTGCAGCAGAAACTGATCAAGATAGAGAGTCAGTGATTTTCCATCGCCTTTGGGGGAACGGTAAAGTCAACATCAGTCGTACAAACTCCCATTACACTAATGCTCTGTTTTTTTCCATCTGTCCATCCGCCTGTGGTGTTTGCGCATGGTAACACTGCATCCCGGGCTTTAATAGTTACTCTATGTGTAAGTTTTTAGGTAAATAAAGGATATCTGGGTGTACATTTGCAACTGAAAAGTGTTTTAATAATTTACAGTATGCGAATTACACAGTTAATATTCGAAATAAGGTTATTATTATTGTTGAATGTAAGCTGAATGTAACTATCTAAAGCCCGGGACGCAGTGTTACCATACGCAAACACCTCACGCTGGTGGACAGATGGAAAAAAACAGAATATAGTACTGAACACCTTGTAAAAGTCAACTAATTGCGCATGGAACGGATGATATTTAACTGTTGACTCTGAGATGTTTTGTCCACAGACTTTAAACCCTTTAATAATATTGGAGTTATAATAACAAGAAGGTCATCTTTCGTACACCAGCTACCAGTCACATGCGCGAACAGAACCTCTTAATAAAGCTGCCTAACTTAGAACACAAACAACTAAAAAAATGCGCAGAAGTTTCATCGGCGCAATAAAGTTTTCTATACAGCGTATACCGCTCTATGAAACACTCAGCCTTAAGGCCCATGAAACTTTCAGCCACAGCTGTGTGGTAGCCTGTATTGTTGGCGCATAGCGGTGCCAGACGCACGATCATGGCTAACTTTAACCTTAAATAAAATAACAACTGCTGAGGTTAGAGGGCTGCAATTGGGTATGTTTGATGATTGGAGGGTGGATGATCAACATGCCAATTTGCAGCGCTCTAGCCTCAGTAGTTTTTAAGATCTGAGGCCGGACAGAGGAAGTCGGGACAGAACAATGTGCGGACGGACTGACAAAAAACCATCTCAATAGTTTTCTTTTACAGAAAACTAAAAACGGAAAAGTATGTTAAAGAAACTTAGAGCTGGTGCTGAAATTGAGTCAGCCTTGCTGAGCGTATTACAATAATCATGGTGAAATTCCTAAAAAAAAATTGTCACCGGAAAAAAAAACTTTTCTCTTTCAATCTGGGTAAACATAATGATATTGTGCCGCAAAGAAAAACTGGAATGTGATGGTAAAACTAATTAAAAGATGAAGAGAGGTGAGACAGAACCGTGGCCATGAAGAACACGAAAGAGAAGAATAAATTATACGTAATAAAAATAAATTATCCAAGAAATACGGAATAATCTTATTATGAATATAAATTTTCAAAGGACGTTCAAAAATGATTCCGCATCAGAATATACTCTGCAGTCTCTAATATTCTGCTGGCATCGCCGAGATTGGAAATTTAATTTCGCATTTAAGTGTTGAAATGGATAGATCTATGACCTGACGAATTGAGCAATACTTTCATGATGCTGGAACATATATTCATCTCTCTCTCTCTCTCTCTCTCTCTCTCTCTCTAACAGACAGGCAGGTAGGCAGTAAATAGGACATAAAGCAAGGTTAATTGAGTAATAATGATAAAACAGATTGTACCATATCAAGTATATAATAATCTTCAGACACTTATGAAGTGTTATGGTAAGTTATTGATATTCATCTCTCTCTCTCTCTCTCTCTCTCTCTCTCTCTCTCTCTCTCTCTCTCTAACAGACAGGCAGGTAGGCAGTAAATAGGACATAAAGCAAGGTTAATTGAGTAATAATGATAAAACAGATTGTACCATATCAAGTATATAATAATCTTCAGACACTTATGAAGTGTTATGGTAAGTTTATTGACATAAAAAATCATCTCTCTCTCTCTCTCTCTCTCTCTCTCTCTCTCTCTCTCTCTAACAGACAGGTAGGTAGGCAGTAAATAGGACATGATGCAGGGTTAATTGTGTAATAATGTTAATACAGATAGCACCATATCAAGTGTATCTAATAATGAACTTCGAATACTTATGAAGTGTTATGGCAAGTTTATTGGCATGAAAAAAAAAAAATGGAAACGTGGAATCTATACACATTATCACAATAGACAGAAAGACTACTAAGAAATGGTCTCAGGTCATCGAGGAGCAGAACGCCATCACTGACAATAGAGTAGCCGAGTTGGAAAATAGGATAAATGACCTTTTGAAAATAACAAAAGGAAAGATGGAAGGAAATCACGAAGCATTCCGTCTTCTGCCTCGTAAGTGGGAAAACGTGAAAGTACACCTGCAACAATTCATACAGATTCCTTGGAAATATTCGTGCGTGCAGAACTTGCAACAGCCGATGCTCTGATCTCCTGCCTTTTCCGGTGAAAAAAAAATTTAAAAATCCTTTTTTTTTTCCTCAAAAGTTTTATGTTCAATTTTTATCTTGACGTTATATCCCCAGACAGTGCCATCAATCGAGCACTTTTTCGCTTTTAGTTGTTTGAAAAGAAAACTATTCTGCCGGCTTTGTATGTCCGTCCGCACTTTTTTTTTTTTCTGTCCGCACTTTTTTTCTGTCCGCACTTTTTTTTTCTGTCCGCACTTTTTTTCTGTCCGCACTTTTTTTTTTTCTCTTTTTTTTTTGTCCGCACTTTTTTTTTTTCTGTCCGCACTTTTTTTTTTTTTCTCGTCCGCACCTTTTTTTTCTTCCGCACTTTTTTTTTTTCTGTCCGCACTTTTTTTTTTCTGTCCAGCACTTTTTTTTTCGTCCGACCCACTTTTTTTTTTGTCCAGCATTTTTTTTTCTGTCCGCACTTTTTTTTTTCGTTCCCGCCACTGTTTTTTATTTTTTTTTGTCCGCACCTTTTTTTTCTGTCCGAACTTTTTTTTTATGGTCCACACTTTTTTTTTTTCTGTCCACACTTTTTTGTTTTTCTTGTCCGCACTTTTTTTTTTGTCCGCACTTTTTTTCTTTTTTGTCCGTGCTTTTTTCTGTCCGTGCTTTTTCTGTCCACCCTCAAATCTTAAAAACTACTGATGCTAGAGGGCTGTAAATTGGTAAGTAGAGCATCCACCCTCCAATCATTAAACATCCTAAGCAGCAATGTAACCTCAGTGGCTTTTTTTATTCTATCTAAAGTTAATGTTAGCCTGGCAACGACATAGGGCAGACCACCACCTGGCCGTGGATAAAGTTTCATGGGCTGTGGCTCCTTCAGCATTATACCGAGACCACCGAAAAATAGATCTGTTTTCGATGGTCTTGATTATAGGGTGTAGAGAAAATAGGATTGCGTCGAAGAAACTTCAGCGCATTTTCGCTTACTCGAGGAGTAAGCCTACAAACTTCTCTGCTGCTCGTATTCTTGATGGGGGAGGGGGAGTTATGAAAGTCCTTCTTCTTGATGGGGGGGGGGGGGGGGTTATGAAAGTCCTTATTCTTGAGTTATATTATGAAAGTCCTATGTAAAAGCCTAAAACGGTCTGAAAGAGGAGTTTCGCGTTGAGTTAAGATACAAGATGGGATGTTTATGATTTATTTATCTGAATGTAAATGTAAAAAATAAATAATCTGCAGGAAAATTATTTCTAATAAAATATAGCCTATTTATTTCAATTTTCATTGGTGAAACAACGCTCTACTGGACCGTAGATTTTAGGACGCGCCCCGAGTAAAATGTAAGTAGGATCATGCATTGTTTACTTGAATATTTCTTTTAAAAATCCGAAATATAATCTGAATGTCTTTCGAAGAATTTCCTCACGTCGATAACGAGGTATAATATTTCCGCTAATAACTACTGTGACTGCTTCCAGTATTACTAAGGAAACAAATGCAGTTCCTTCTGTTGTTATATTTTTTATCCTCACCAATTATTTTAATTCAGCTGAAATATTCTTTTCTATGGATCTAAGTTCGTATGAGTTATTTTTTACTATCACGTTCTGCTCACCTTCATGAGCTGGGATGGTCTGCCATCTTTTATTGCTTTAACACTAATTCATACTCTGTTAACAATACAACCTTCCTCCCCGACAGCCCCCCCTCCTCTCCTCTCTCTCTCTCTCTCTCTCTCTCTCTCTCTCTCTCTCTCTCAAGTTCTGTAAGAACTCTTGAACGTTTTGTCCCGCTCAATCCGATTTTGTTTGATATCCGTGAACCTACGAGGTATATATATATATATAGATATATATATATATATATATATATATATATATAAAATTGTCCACAGAAAAATAAACACTGGTCAAAAATCTTAAGCGGGGTCGTCTTCATATCTAAATTTGATCTTAGACACCAGACAACACCAGTCAGTGTAATATAAAACCCCGTGTTTCATTGTTCGTGTTTTCATATATATCAAATTAGCTTCGAGATGTTCGATTGCTTATATTTATATATATATAGATATAATATATATTATAATATATATATATATATATATATATATATAATACATATATATATATATATCATATATTATATATATATTATATATATATATATATATATATATAGCTAGATACATATATATCTACACACACACTACACACACACACACCACACACACACACATATATATATATATTATATATATATATATATATATATATATTATATATATATATATAATGTGTGTGTGCCTGTTTAGGTGCGCCTGCACTAGCTGATAGTTTTAAAGTTTAGAGATATAGCATGGGCGCATCTGTATAATTCCATTGACATGAAAGATAAATTTGGGATGGAAGTACAAAAGCATATGGATAGAGAGAAACAATGAAAGTAATTATTAAAGGGGCTGTATATTGCGATGCAGCAATACCAAAGAGAAAAGTAGTAAGGTTCTTGGTGGAGGAGAAGAAAGCTATTTGGAAACCTGGGGAAAAGAAAGAGTGAAGCTGGTACAGAAGAACACAAATGCAATAACAGTGAAAGAGGAACGGACTAAGGTTGAACTGTGGAGTGATCGGATTAGCATCATGGAAAAGATTGTTGTATTAGGACATGAATTCAGTGAAGTCTTGAAAAAAAAATACAAGATTATGGATGTAAGTAGGTTAATAACAGAAAAGTATTCAGGTATGTAGAAGGATAACTACCGATGATTAATAAATGTTAGTTATGAAAATTGAATTAGATGAAAACTGGTCGACAGATATTTAAACAAAAGCCGTAGCTACGTTGACCGAGAAGTATTAAGAAAACTCGTACAGGGCAAAGAAGAAATTTGGTCAAAGAATTGACTGGTGGAATCTGGTGCTGTCACACGAGTGATGGAATGAAAGAACTTCCTTACCGAATGCACAATGAAAGGGAAGGTATCCGATTTACATGAAGAAAAAAAAAATTGAGTATGTCTTAGTTTAACCAGACCACTGAGCTGATTAACAGCTCTCCTAGGGCTGGCCCGAAGGATTACATATTTTTACGTGGCTAGGAACCAATTGGTTACCTAGCAAAGGGACCTACAGGTTATTGTGGGATCCGAACCACATTATATCGAGAAATGAATTTCAAATCACCAGAAACAAATTCGTCTGATTCCACGTTGGCAGAGCGGGGAAGCGAAATCGGGACTACCAAATCGGTAGGCGAGGACGTGACCCGCTCGTCCAACGAGGAACTTTTACATGAAGAAAAACTTGGAAGAGTCAATAAATAGCTTTGACAATGAAATTACTATGTCAATAAACTGCAGAGACTGATGAAAATCCTCATGAATCTGTGAGTATGGGAATGATGGATGAATTCAGAGTTGCTAAAATGAAATGACATTTGCACGAAGTAAAGAAACTGGGATTACTGAATGGCTGGTAAACTATTTACTCAATGTTCATGATGCAGTTAAGTTAAAATTCCGTAGCAAAAGAGGGACTTAACCTTCTGGGATATGTTAATCAAGAATGGATGCAGGAATTAGCAATGGCAATACATGAATATATTAAGAGAAGAAGGAATGGCTAAAAGGGAAAAAAAAATTATGGCATTCTATTTAGTTTACATTGAAAAAAGTAATACACGAAGAACCTATACAGCCTATATTTCGAATGTATAAAAGAAAGAAGCGGAAAAGTGCTCGATTAATGGTACTGTCTGGGGATATAGCGTCAAGATAAAAATTCAACATAAACTTTTCAAGGGGAAAAAAGAGTAGGAGTTTTTGGTGTGGTGACCGGAAAAGGCAGGAGATCAGAGCATCGGCTGTTGCAAGTTTTGCACGAGCGAATATTTCCAAGGTATCTTGCATGAATTATTGCAGGTGTATTTCCAGGTTTCTCCACATGCAAGGCAGGATATAGAATGCTTCGTGCGTTGCTTCCATCGCATCTGGAATTAGAAGCATTTTATTATTTTAAGAGATTATGTATCCTATTTGAAAGCTACTACTTATTTTATATCTGACCGAAAGCTTTCTTTTGGAACATAGATGAACACATAAATGTTTTTGATGTCAGCTGACTCTCTTTTGAAGATGCTTGATGATCAAAGATGAAATCTCATTGAACCTGACCCTTCAATCAAATACGGACTCAGTTACAGCAAAAAATGTATAAAGGTCACTAGTGCTTTTTCTTCCTTAAAAAAGTGAATAAAAAAACATGGAAAAAAAAAAGAGCAGCGATTCAACACAGGAGACAAAAAAGTGTTGTTGTCTGTTCTCTTTTCCTAAAACATTCCGTGTATTGCAAATATCAAAAGGGTGTTTTTAGCACCAACAACGAAAGAAACTGCTGGAGGAGAATTTGCTTCTCGGGTTAGAAGAATGAGCGAACTTCCGCTTTCTTTCTGATGTATAAGAATTAGTGATAGTGGTGTTCCAGATATCTTTCGTGAAACAAATCCCGTGATGAAAGATGACATAACCACGCATAGACACACACGAATTATATACATATATATATATATATATATATATATATATATATATATATGTGTGTGTGTGTGTGTGTGTGTGTGTGTGTGTGTGTGTGCGTGTATGTATGTATATATAATTGAGTGTGTGTATGTTCGCCTGTACGTGCATATAGTTGTAACATTAAGAGATATTACGGTATGTGTGAGTATAGCATCATTTCATTGACATGAAAGATAAATTCAGGATAGAAGTACAAAAGCAGACGAACAGAGGGAAATAATGAAAGTAATTATTTTAGGGACCGTACACTACGAAGCAGCAATAACGAGTGAAAAGAAGTAAGGGTCTTGGTGCATGGAAGAAAGCTATTTGGAAACCGGGAGAAACGAAATAATGAATATCATAAATACATAACAAGATTATAAAAATGGCTAAATGAAAATGAAGAAGCATGGCATCTCATTTCGTTCACAGAAATGAATGCAAACGAAAAGTTAAATACGGAGAACCTACGTAGATTATATTTCGGATGAATAAAAAAAAAAATAAAGCGAAAAAAAGTGCTCGATTGGTAGCACTGTCTGGGGATATAACGTAAAGATAAAAATTCAACATAAAATTTTTGAGGGGAAAAAACAAGGGGTTTTCCTTTTTTTGTGGTAACCGGAAAAGGCAGGAGACAGAGCATCGGTTGTTGCAACTTTGGCAAACACGAATATTTCCAAGGAATCTGAATGAATTACTATTATAAAGCCGAATATAGAATGCTTTGAGCGTTCCTTCCAACTTTACCATAATCGTATGCCTTTATAAATCATTTTCCAACTCGATGATAATAATAATAATAATAATAATAATAATAATAATAATAATAATAATAATAAAAATTAACAAAAAAATAACAAAACTAAAAATAATAAAAATATAATAAAATACAAATGAAGTAATAAGAATAAAGTACAAATAATAAAAATAATGATAGTAAGATATATATATATATATATATATATATATATATATATATATATATATATATATATATATATATAATACAAATACAAATAATAGACTAAAATTTTAAAAAAAAAATTAAAATTAAAATAAAATAAAGAACAAAGATAAAAGAAATAATAATAAAAATAACAGTAAAAATAAAAAAAAGTATAAAAATAATAAAAAAGAATAAAAATAAAAATTGGTCTAAAAAATAACAAATATAAAAATAAAAATAAAATAACATAATGAATAAAAATAAAAATAAATAATACATAAAATTATAAAAATACAAATAAATTTAATATACAATATGGATAATAGAAATATGATAAAATACTTAAAGAAAACAATAAAAAAAATTTAAATAACAATTAAAAATAAAAAATAAAATAATTAAGTAAAAATATTATAAAAAATAGAAAAAATAAAATAAAAATCAAAAGTAATAAAATAATAGTAAAAAACTTTAAAATAAAATCATAAAAATAGATAAAAATAATAATAATAATAAAAAAAAATCAAAATAATAAAAATAAAAATAAGAAAAATTATCATTTATCATGAAAATTAATGTTGACAAAAGAAAAATTTAAATAAAAATTAAAAAATTCAAAATAATACATTTTTTTTAAATAATATAAGGAAAAAGAACAAAAATAAAAACATAAGTAAATAATGATAAAAAAATAATAATAGAAATAAAAAATAATAGAAATAAAAATTTAATAATAATAAGACATAAATCGAGGCGGGTATCTGGCTAAGAATCGGGTGTATAGGGTTGCATTCCTTATGGGACTGTGGTATCATAACAAAAAAGGTGCCAGTAGACCAGATGTGACGTTTCTTGACAAAATGAAGACGAAAGTATCACTCACTGATGTCGCAATACCCTGGGACACCAGAGTAGAAGAGGAAGAGAGAGAAAAGATTGATAAGTATCAGAACCTGAAAATAGTAATAAGAAGGATATGGCATATGCCAATGGAAATTGTACCCATAATCATAGGAACACTAGCCATGTTCCCAAGATCTCTGAAATGGAACCTGGAAAAACTAGATGCCGAAGTAGCTCCAGGACTCATGTGGAAGAGTGTGCTCCTAGAAACAGCACAGAGAGTGAGAAAAGTGATGGACTACTAAGGAGGCAGGATGTAAACTGGAACCCCACACTAACTTAACCGTTGATAAACTCTACGGGTTATACAACGAATGTTTAAGTACTGCCTCTGTCATCTTTGAATGAAATTAAAATAGACTTTCATAATTACCTATTGTAGACATGCCAACATTCGGTGCGCTGCTCACCAGTTTAAGCAACAATGAAAAAACCATAATTAGGAATAAAAACCTATATAAAATTAATGCAGCTGAGGCAGCAATTACTTTTAATACTACATGTTTAAAAGAGGGTTAACTTCCAGAATAAAGATAAAATAATAATTGAAATTAAAATATAATTTTAAAAATAAAAATAATAAAGACGAAATATGAATGAAATAATAACAACAAAAAGAAAGATTAAATTAATAAAAATAAAAATAATTATAAACAATAATAGAAATAATAATAAAAAAGTAAAAAATGCGAAAAAATAAACAAAATTATAATATTATAATAAAAGAATTTATATATACAAATAGTAAACATGAAAATAAAAAATAAAAAATATAATGAAGTAATACTACTAATTAAAGATAAAAATAAAAATATAAAAACACAAATACAATTAGTAAAATGAAAATAAAATTTCAAAATACAAATAAAAAATATAAAAATAAAAATATAGAAGAAAATAAAAATAAGAATAATAAACAATAAAATAAAAATACGAAATAATATAGTAATAATTCTTTAAATAAAAATGAAGTAATAAAAATTAAAATTAAATAACACTAATACTAATAAAATAATAAAAAAAAATAATATATATAAATAACAATAAAATATTAATATATTGAAAATAAAATAAAAAAAAAATTAAAAAAGATGAAAATATAAGTCAAATAATGAAATAAAGGGAAAACAAGAGCAATAAAAATGAAAACAATAAAAAATAAAAATAATAAAAAATATAAAAAAATAAAACTAATAATGAAGAAAAATAATATAATAATAATGAAAAAATAATAACATAAGAAATACATAAACTAAAAAGAATATCAATAAACATAAAAATATATATATAAAATGTAAGAATAATAATAGTAATAATAAAAGATATAAAAATAAACGTAATAAAAATAAAAATATATATTATAAAAATAAAATAAAATAAAACAATAATAATGATGAAAATAAAAAATCATATTAAAAATAAAATAACGATAATAAAAATTCAAAATAAAAATATTAGAATTTATATGACAATAATGAAATTTTAAAACAAATAAAGTAACAATTTTGAAAAATAAAAATGAAAACCTTTAAGTAAAAATAAAGAAAATAAAATAATAATAAAATATTGAAATAATGATATAACAAATGTAAATGATAATAATAAAAATAAAAAATATTAATAAAAATAACAATAATAATAAAAAACAAAAGAAATAAGAAAATTAATAATAAAAATAAATAATAAAAAATAAAAGTCAAAAAAATAATGAAGTAATAAGAAAACAAGAATAATAAAAATAAAATAAAAATATAAACAAAATAAATAACAAAAATATCCAAAATATTAAAAATAACTAAAAAACAATAAATATACAAATTAGAATACATATAAACAAAATGAAAAAAATAAATAAAATAGTAATAAACCTAAAACTAAAAGTAATATCAATAAACACATTAAAATATAAGCATAAAATAAAATTTGATGAATAAAAATAAAGATAAAATGAGAAAATAAAAAGCAGTAAAAATAAAATATACATTATAAAACTGCAATAAAAAATAATAATAATATATAAATAAAAATACAAATAAAATATAATACACTTGAAAATAAAAAATAATGAGAACAAAAAAATAACAATGAAAACAAAATGTAGTTCAAAAATAAAAAATGGAAATAATACAATATAAATATTACTAATGAAAAAATAATAAAAATTTAAAAATAAAATAATAAGAAATTATATAAAAAAAAATAATGAAAATAAAAAAACAATAAAATTAATTATAATTTTCAAAATGAAAATAAAAATAATAAACATGTAAGTAAAAATGATGAAATAAGAATATAAAATAATAAAATATAAGTATAAAATTAATAAGAAATAATAATACAAATAAAAAATAAAAAATAATAAAAAAATAATGAAAATAGATAAAAATTGTAAAAGAATATGGACTAATAATTTCAAAATAAAACGTAAAAGAGATAAAATAAAAAAATACTAAGAATAATACAATAATAATAATAATAATAATAATAATAATAATAATAATAATAATAATAATAATAATAATAATAATAATAATAATAAAATAATAAGAATAATAAAATGAGTAAGGGAATATAGCCAGTAACTCCACAGGCCTATCAACTGCCTACCAATAATGTGGAAGTTACTAACAGGTATCATCATGAAAGGCTATACAACTACCTAGAGGAAACAAACACCATCCCCACCAACAGAAAGGCTGCAGAAGGAAGTGTAAGGGGCACAAAAGACCAGCTCCTGATAGACAAAATGTAATGAAGAACAGTAGGAGAAGGAAAACCAACCTAAGCATGGCATGGATAGACTATAAGAAAGCCTTCGACATGATTACACACATGGCTAATAGAATGCCTGAAAATATATGGGCAGATGAAAATACCATCAGCTTCCGCAAAAATACAATGCGCAAACTGGAATACAATCCTTACAAGCTCTGGAATAAGACTAGCAGAGGTTAATATCAGGAGAGGGATCTTCCAGGGCGACTCACTGTCCCCACTACTCTTCGTAGTAGCCATGATTCCCATGACAAAAAGTACTACAGAAGATGGATGTCGGGTACCAACTCAAGAAAAGTGGCAACAGAATCAACCATCTGATTCATGGACGACATCAAGCTGTATGGTGGAAGAGCATCAGGAAATAGATACCCTAATCCAGACTGTAAGGATTGTATCTGAGGACATCAGGATGGAGTTTGGAATAGAAAAATGCGCCTTAGTCAACATACAAAAAGGCAAAGTAACGAGAACTGAAGGGATAAAGCTACAGATGGGAACAACATCAAACACATAGATGAGACAGGATACAAATACCTGGGGAATAATGGAAGGAGGAGATATAAAACACCAAGAGATGAAGGACAGATCGGAAAGAATATATGCAGAGACTCAAGGCGATACTCAAGTCAAAACTCAACGCCGGAAATATGATAAAATCCATAAACACATGGGCAGTGCCAGAATCAGATACAGCGCAGGAATAGTGGAATGGACGAAGGCAGAACTCCGCAGCATAGATCAGAAAACCAGGAAACATATGACAATACACAAAGCACTACACCCAAGAGCAAATACGGACAGACTATACATAACACGAAAGGAAGGAGGGAGAGGACTAACTAAGTATAGAGGACTGCGTCAACATCGAAAACAGAGCACTGGGGCAATATCTGAAAACAGTGAAGACGAGTGGCTAAAGAGTGCATGGAAAGAAGGACTAATAAAAGTAGACGATTGACCACAAATATACAGAGACAGGAGAAAGACAGAAAGAACAGAGGACTGGCACAACAAACCAATGCATGGACAATACATGAGACAGACTAAAGACTAGCCAGCGATGACAATTGGCAATGGCTACAGAGGGGAGAGCTAAAGAAGCTCAAAGAAGGAACTGAAGGAATGATAACAGCGGCACAAGATCAGGCCCTAAGAACCAGATATGTTCAAAGTACGATAGACGGAAATAACATCTCTCCATATGTAGGAAGTGCAATACGAAAAGATGAAACATAAACCACATAGCAAGTGAATGCCCGGCACTTGCACAGAACCAGTACAAAAGAGGCATGATTCAGTAGCAAAAGCCCTCCACTGGAGCCTGTGCAAGAAAAACATCAGCTACCTTGCAGTAATAAGTGGTACGAGCACCAACCTGAAGGAGTGATAGAAAACGATCAGGCAAAGATCCTCTGGGACTATGGTATCAGAACGGATAGGGTGATACGTGCAAACAGACCAGACGTGACGTGATTGACAAGGTCAAGAAGAAAGTATCACTCATTGATGTCGCAATACCATGGGACACCAGAGTTGAAGAGAAAGAGAGGGAAAAATTGGATAAGTATCAAGATCTGAAAATAGAAATAAGAAGGATATGGGATATGCCAGTGGAAAATCGTACCATAATCATAGGAGCACTAGGCACGATCCCAAAATCCCTGAAAAGGAAATCTAGAAACAAAAACTAGAGGCTGAAGTAGCTCCAGGACTCATGCAGAAGAGTGTGATCCTAGAAACGCACACATAGTAGAAGAGTGATGGACTCCTAAGGAGGCAGGATGCAACCCGGAACCCCACACTATAAATACCACCCAGTCCGAATTGGAGGACTGTGATAGAGCAAAAAAAAAAAAAAAAAAAAAAAAAAATAATAATAATAATAATACAAAAAAAATGAAAATAAAAACTAAAGTGAAATATTAAAAAAAAAAAATAACATTAATAATAATAAACATAGTTAAAGAAAAATAATTATAAAATAATTGGAATAACAATAATACAATAATAATAACAATGAAATGAAAATAAAATAAAAATAATAAAATATTCATAAAAATCGCAAATAAAAATAATAAAAAATTAAATAATAATAATAATAATAATAAGCATATGTGACCAGAATCCTTGAAGCCAAACCTAATAACGATAATAACACCTCCCAAACATGTAAGAGATCCCCCCCCACCCCCACCTTGAAGAAGACAGATGTGGTATACTAGTACACTGGCCTAGTCCGCAGTTGCAGCGCCTGTCTAAGAGGACTCTCCTGCCACGCCCAGGAGGGGGCTATCAAGAACCACGCCAGCACCAAACATCGAGATACTTCTTGAACAGATGTTCAGCAAAGTACACAAAGAGGATTCTGGGATACTGTATGGTGCCGTCGATGGGTCCCGGTAGACGAGATCCAAGATAATGTCGATGGTCTGGTCGATGGCATGTTGGAAGAGATGGTTCTTCGTCAATGGACGCTATGATGCTATTGCCGGGGGACTCACGAATTTCTTCAAAGAACTCAGGCTATAGCAGCTCGGGAAGTAGGGAGTTAAAATTTGATTAAGGCTCTTGGCCTGGGATAAAGTCAGGGCGGGCGTCTGGTTAATAACTTAATCGGGCAAAGGGTTGCCTTCCTTATGGTTGTCACATTAAGCTAGAGGTAACCAAGGTGAAGACCCCTGGATGGGAGGAAGGTGGACTGCGTAAAAAGAAAAAAAATAATAATTAAATACAAAAATAATAAAATAATAAAAAATAAAAATAATAAAAAATAAAAATAATTAATAATAAGAACAAGAGTATAACAATAGTAATAAAAATAAACATATAAAAATAAAAACAATAAAGATAAAAATAAAAAAAGAAATCAAAATAATAATAAAATAAATATAATAGAAATAAAAATAATAAATATAAAAAATAATAAGATAATGAAAAAAAAATAAAAAATAAAAATACAAATAATAAAATAGTAAAAGGAAAAATATATACTGAATATAATAAAAAAATAAAATGACAATAAAAATAAAAATAAATATAATAAAAATAAGAATAATAATGATAAAATAATAATAATACAACTAAAAATAATATATATAAAAATAATAAAAAAATAAAAAATAAATAAAAACAAGTAAATAATAACAAAAATTTTTAGTGAAATAAGAAAAATAAAAATAAGAATAATAATAAAAATAAAAGGAAAATAATAAAGTAATATTAATAATAATAATAGAAATAAAAATAATAAAATAAAATTAATATAAAATAAAATGAATGATAATAAAACTAAAAATGATGAAAAACTAAAATAATAAAAAATTATAGTTATAAAAATAAAAACAAAATTAATAAAAATAAAATAAAAATTAAAATTAAAAACAAAAATAAAAATACAAGTAAAAAGAATAACAAGTAAATAAAAAAAAATAATAAAAATGAAAAAAAGTAAACAATAAAAGAAAAATAATGAAAATATATATACAATAAATGATAAAAAATAATAAAATAATAATAATGAAAGGCATAAGTCAGGACGGGAGTCTGGCTAATAATCGGGTGGAGAGGGTTGCCTTCCTTCTGGCTTTCCACATCAAGGTAGAGGATGTTGGACTGCGTTAGTTGCGGCAACTAACCCAGTAGGGTTCCGTGAGACGCTCGAACTTTGAGCAGTTCTGACTGGATGGTATTCGAGCTTCTCATGCACCGCCAGTACATAAGCAGACGGACTCACCTTCTGCTTCAGTTCATCACCTCCGCCTAAGAAGGTGTCTGAAGTCCTGAATCCAGACTTCGAATTTAACTTTATCCTTGAGAACCTCTACGAGTATACAGAGAAAGTTTAAACTACCGCCCCTGGCACTTTGAATAAAATTAAAATTGACTTTCACAATTACCTTCGGTTGCATTGTTCACCAATTTAACCAACAATGAGAAAACCATAATTTGGAAAATAGATCTATATAAAATTAATACAGGTCCTTCCACTAAACTCCTATGACTGATGTTATTGTTTTTTATTATATAAGCCAAATAAATATAAATCCATCCTATGGTTCTTTTCCCAACAATGCCTAGCTATAGCACTCCACTGCGAGTTAAGCTGTACGCCAAGAACACCAGAAGGGCAGTACAGCTTAACTCGCACAGAGGTTGAGAAAAGGACCATGGGATGGATTTTAAAAACATTTTGCTTATATACAAAAGCAATAACATAGGAGGATAGTGGAAGGAGCACTCATCAGATAGACTAAAGTGATATGAGGAAACAAAGGTTTCACCTCTGAAGGTCCAATAAGCCGAGCTTTGATATTAAAAGAAGCTGAGATTGACTCCTCTGACCTGGAGATTAAGTGTTCTACCCAACAGCCTAATGGTGACCACTCACTTAACACATGGGTTAATCCCATCAGCTCAGAATATCAGAACGAAAAGAGGGGATTAACAACTCTCAAAAGAATGGAAATCAGAACAGCCATCTTCTATAAATGACAGCTTGACAAAAAGAAGTTCCAGAGGACTGCTGGGCCTTAACCCAGTTTGACCACCTACATATAATAAGGAGAAAAGGCCACAGATAGGGCCTGATAGTACTCGAGTGTTAAGTGAAATAATATGTAAATACTTACAAGTACACAAGTTATACTCAGTTACCTTTGCTTTTTCAATAATTATAATAATAAAAATAAAAATAAGAAAATTAACAATAAAGAAAAATAATAATATAAAAAACAATGAAAATAAAAAAACAAAATAAAAAATAATATATATTTTGAAAACAAAAATCCTAAAAAGAAAAATAACAACATAATAGCAGTAATGATAATACTAAAAATTAAAACAAAAAATTAAAATAATAATGAAAACAATAAAATAATAATGAAAAAAACTAACAATAATATCAATAAAAATAATAAAAAAAGTAAAATTGATGATAATAAAAGAAAAGTAATAAAAATAAAAAAGATAAATAATAAAAATAAAATAATGAATATTAAATTAATCAAAGGAAGAAAACATAATAATAAGGAAGGATAAAATAAAATAAAAATATAATATAATTAAAGTAATAAATTATAATAATTATATCGGGGTGATATTTAAAGTAATAATCTTAACCGAGTTCCCTCGTCATCATGTTAATAAGTACTCATGAAGCACCTGATATTATCATGTGGACGGGGCTGCGGGCTCTCAATACCGTATAATTTCTCCAAGGCTGTGCGGACTTCTCTGCTGATTAATTTGAAGGAATACCCGTTATTCACTTGTACTTGGGACTCGCGGTCGAGTTCATGATGAGTGTCCTGCTAGGTCGAGCAGTGGGAGAGGGTTCTCCTGACGAAGGCCCTGACGGCGGTGCTTTTGAATCTGGCCTGGTTACTCGCTGTCACTGTTGGGGCAAAGTCTTCCGTCTAACTCACAAAAACATCGAGGAAGGGGAGCCGATCGTCGGTACTGTATTCAACCGTGTAATTCAGCACGCTGCACTGCTGAAATGCATGGCAAAGGTTTTAACCAAATCCTTGGCACTGACTTCACTAAAGATATCATCGACATAATGGCCGTATCTGCAGGGTGCCTGCATCTGGCGAAGACCTCGTTCCTCATGGTGCCCATGTAAGGTTAGCGAAGAGGACCCCCATCGCTATGTCGTCCTTCTGCCGGATCATCTGGCCACGGTGGGGTGGGGGAGAAAGGGGCCTTCTTGGTGCAGATCTCCAGCAGCATACGGAGCGAGGCTTCACGTATGTTGAAGGGCGTTGTCGAAATGACTCATGTGGACGCGCTCTAGGATGATATCAATGGTCTTATTGAGAGGCACAATGGTGAACAGGGACTCCACGCCCAGCAAGGCGATAATCCCGGTGCCAGTGGCGTCCTTGATGACGTCTGGGAATTCTACAGACGTCTACAGGTTGTAACGAATCGGGACGTAGGGGGTCAAAATTTGATAATGGCGTTTAGCCAAAGCGTACGAAGGTGTGGGAGTCTGGCTGATGATCGGCTGGAGGGGGTTTCCTTGTTTGTGGGTTTTTTTTTTTTTTTATTGCCATATACATAACCCAGGCTGTAGTCTCCCTGTACGGGCGGGAGGTGGACAGCGTTTGTCGCGCCGATGACTCTGTTAGCCTCCCTCTTGATGTCTCTCGGGTTCTTGTCAGAGGCTCGAACTTGCTCTCGTCGTACAAAATAGCTTCCAGCTTCTGGTGATATTCAGCAGCATCAATCAAGACGAAGGCTGCCGTCTTGATGTTGTCTTTCTCCTTCAACTCCTTCGCTGCTTTCTTCATCTCCTTGGTGAGGATCCTGCTGGAGTGCGGTCCCCTCTCGTGTTAGAAGAATGAGCGAACTTTCGCTTTCTTTCTAATGTCTAACAATTAGTGATGGTGGTGTCCCAGATGCCGTGTAACAAATCCCATGATGATTTTGTAGATTAGCATATTATTTATTGTTTGCAAAGGCCTTGTTAGTGGATAGTGGTTAGTTTATTTTGAATGTGATGAAAGATGCACTATACATAAAAAAACACAAATATATATATATATATATTATATATATATATATATATATATAAATATATTATATAATATATTATATATATATATATATATATATATATATATATATATACATACAAATATATGTATATAGGTTATACAATATATATGTACACATACATATATGAGTGTGTGTAGTTCGTCTACTGTCCGCGCATATGATTGTAACGTTACAAAGGATATTATGGTATGCGCGCGTATAGTATAATTCCATTGACATGAAAGATAAATTCAGGATAGAAGTACAAAAGCAGACGAACAGAGGGAAATAATGAAAGTAATTATTTTAGGGGCCGTACACTACGAAGCAGCAATAACGAGTGAAAAGAAGTAAGGGTCTTCGTGCAGGGGAAGAAAGCTATTTGGAAACCGGGAGAAACGAAATAATGAACTTGGTATTGAAGAACAGAAGTGGAATTACATAAATGCATTAAAAGGAAATAAAAATGTCTAAATGAAAATGAAGAAGCATGGCATTTCATTTCGTTTACAGAAATGAATGCGAACAAGAAGTAAAATACGGAGGAATTACAAAGATTTTATTTTGGATACATAAAAAAAGGGGGGGAAGTGCTCGATTGATGGTACTGTCTGGGGATATGATATAACGTAAAGATAAAAATTCAACATAAAACTTTTGAGGGGAAAAAACAAAGGGTTTTCATTTTTTTCGTAGTAACCGGAAAAGGCAGGAGACAGAGTATCGGCTGTTGGAAGTTGGCACACACGAATATTTAACCAAGGAATCTGTATGAATTATTTCCCACGTTCTCCTCATACAAAGCCGAATATAGAATGCTTTGAGCGTTCCTTCATCTTTCCCCATGACAATATGCCTTTATATATTATTGAAAAGGGTTATGTATCCTTTCCAACTCGATTATGTCATTTT